>NC_042988.1:42089102-42109102 GCF_901001165.1 Salmo trutta | reverse complement strand
TTTTATTATAGGGAACACAGTCTATATCTCCTGTTGTATATTTTATTAAAGGGAACACAGTCTATATATCCTGTTGTATATTTTATTATATATATTATGGCACCTCTGAAGCGAGTAAAAATTGTCTGTCCTTGGTTGCAACTACTACTACTGCTGCAGCACCCCTTGAAAAATAAATATATAAATATATATAAATACACACAGTACCAGTCAAAAGTTTGGACACACTTACTCATTCCAGGGTTTTCCTTTATTTGTACTATTTTCTACTTTGTAGAATAATAGTGAAGACATCAAAACTATGAAATAACACTCCATGGAATCACTTTGTACCAAAAAATTGTTAAACAAATCAAAATATGTTTTATATTTGAGATTCTTCAAAGTAGCCACCCTTTGCCTTTGACAGCTTTGCACACTCTTGGCATTCTCTCAACCAGCTTCATGAGGTAGTCACCTGGAATGCATTTCAATTAACAGGTGTGCCTTCTTAAAAGTACATTTGTAGAATTTCCTTCTTAATGCGTTTGAGCCAATCAGTTGTGTTGTGACAAGGAAGGGGGGGGGGTATACAGAAGATAGCCCTATTTGGTAAAAGACCAAGTCCACATTATGGCAAGAACAGGTGAAATAAGCAAAGAGAAACGATCACTCCATCATTACTTTAAGACATGTAGGTCAGTCAATCCGGAAAATATTTAGCGATCCCACTCCAGCCTCTTCACCTGGTTGACTGAGGAGGAGCGTGAGGACTGGGTCAATGTTCTAGAGGTCCCACTCCAGCCTCTTCACCTGGATGCAGTACATACACAGGTAGACTCCCCTCTGCACTTTCCATTTGGTTACATAGCAGAACATGAAGGTAAAGAAAAGCTGCAGCTACATGTCCTGCAGCCACAGTGAAGCCTTATCACAACCAGCCCCATAATGTAGAGGTGAGTACTGCCTTATCACAACCAGCCCCATAATGTAGAGATGAGTACTGCCTTATCACAACCAGCCCCATAATGTAGAGATGAGTACTGCCTTATCACAACCAGCCCCATAACGTTAGGACTGCCTTATCACAACCAGCCCCATAATGTAGAGATGAGTACTGCCTTATCACAACCAGCCCCATAATATAGAGATGAGTACTGCCTTATCACAACCAGCCCCATAATATAGAGATGAGTACTGCCTTATCACAACCAGCCCCATAGTATAGAGATGAGTACTGCCTTATCACAACCAGCCCCATAATATAGAGATGAGTACTGCCTTATCACAACCAGCCCCATAATGTAGAGATGAGTACTGCCTTATCACAACCAGCCCCATAACGTAGAGATGAGTACTGCCTTATCACAACCAGCCCCATAATATAGAGATGAGTTCTGGGTTATCACAACCAGCCCCATAATGTAGAGATGAGTACTGCCTTATCACAACCAGCCCCATAATGTAGAGATGAGTACTGCCTTATCACAACCAGCCCCATAACGTAGAGATGAGTACTGCCTTATCACAACCAGCCCCATAATGTAGAGATGAGTACTGCCTTATCACAAGCAGCCCCATAATGTATAGGTGAGTACTGCCTTATCACAACCAGCCCCATAATGTAGAGATGAGTACTGCCTTATCACAACCAGCCCCATAATGTAGAGATGAGCACTGCCTTATCACAACCAGCCCCATAATGTAGAGATGAGTACTGCCTTATCACAACCAGCCCCATAATGTAGAGATGAGTACTGCCTTATCACAACCAGCCCCATAATGTAGAGATGAGTACTGCCTTATCACAACCAGCCCCATAATATAGAGATGAGTACTGCCTTATCACAACCAGCCCCATAATGTAGAGATGAGTACTGCCTTATCACAACCAGCCCCATAATATAGGGAGGAGTACTGCCTTATCACAACCAGCCCCATAATGTAGAGATGAGTACTGCCTTATCACAACCAGCCCCATAATGTAGAGATGAGTACTGCCTTATCACAACCAGCCCCATAATATAGAGATGAGTACTGCCTTATCACAACCAGCCCCATAATATAGAGATGAGTACTGCCTTATCACAACCAGCCCCATAATGTAGAGATGAGTACTGCCTTATCGCAACCAGCCCCATAATGTAGAGAGGAGTACTGCCTTATAACAACCAGCCCCATAATGTAGAGATGAGTACTGCCTTATCACAACCAGCCCCATAGTGTAGAGATGAGTACTGCCTTATCACAACCAGCCCCATAATGCAGAGATGAGTACTGCCTTATCACAACCAGCCCCATAATGCAGAGATGAGTACTGCCTTATCACAACCAGCCCCATAACGTAGAGATGAGTACTGCCTTATCACAACCAGCCCCATAATGTAGAGGTGAGTACTGCCTTATCACTGGGAAATGACAGGTAAATATTTGTAAAGAAAATAAGTAACTTTATTTTAGCCAACAAAAGGTGTTAAATGATTTGTTACATATCATATATGACCCAGCTGTTTCTTATAATGGTCACTATATTGTGTTAACAACTATATTAAGACTTTTGAATCTATTCTAAATACATGCAAGTCTGAGATGTCTCTGACCCTGCTCGTCATCTATGAACAGTTGAACATCTTGGCCGTTTATCAATCAACCAATCAAATGTATTTATAAAGCCCTTCTTACATCAGCTGATGTCAGAAAGTGCTGTACAGAAACCCAGCCTAAAACCCCAAACTGTCAGGCGGTGGGTAACTGGTGCAGTGAATCAGACTGCAGGAGAGCAGAAATGAGGTCCACAACTGATTTAATTCCATGACAGCAGCAGTATACAGACAATACTAAAGGTGAAATACCGGTCAACCGAAAAAAAACGGGCATAAATACATAACCCGGAAAACATAACCAGCTGACAAGTACCGACATCAACAATCAATGAACACGCACACTAACATGTGGGAAACAGAGGGTTAAATAATGAACATGTAATTGGGGAATTGAAGCCCGGTGTGTAGAAAACAAATGGAAAATTTAAAGTGGATCAGTGATGGCTAGAAGACCGGTGACGTCGACCGCCGAACACCGCCCAAACAAGGAGAGGGACCGACTTCAGCGGAAGTCATGACACAAACAGCAAGCAATGAAGGTGTAGAAGCACGTTTAACCTTTTATTTAACTAGGCAAGTCAGTTAACCTCTCTAGAGGATGTGGGACGCTAGTTTTTATTATGGTTTAACCTCTCTAGGATCGTTCGGGACGTGAGCGTCCCGCCTCGACAACAGCCAGTGAAATTGTAGGTCGCCAAATTCAAACAACAGAAATCTCATAATTAAAATTCCTCAAACATACAAGTATTATACAACATTTTAAAGATAAACTTCTTGTTAATCCAGCCACAGTGTCCGATTTCAAAAAGGCTTCACGGCGAAAGCACACCATGCGATTATGTTAGGTCAGCGCCTAGCCACAGAAAACCATACAGCCATTTTCCAAAGAAGGAAAGGTGTCACAAAAGTCAGAAATAGCGTTAAAATTAATCACTAACCTTTGATGATCTTCACCGGATGGCACTCCCAGGACTCCATGTTAGACAATAAATGTGTGTTTTGTGCCTCCTTTTTGTTCGCATGTTTAGTCCAGTAATCTAAATGCACAAAGCGCGGGCACAAAGTCCAGACGAAAAGTCAATTAAAGTCAATTAAAGTTCGTAGAAACATGTCAAACGATGTATATAATCATCTTTAGGATGTTTTTATCATAAATCTTCAATAGTGGTGGGGTTGTTAGGAATGTTTATCAGACCATGTGGACACCTCCTAGTGGTGGGGTTGTTAGGAGTGTTTATCAGACCATGTGGACACCTCCTAGTGGTCTGGTTGTTAGGAGTGTTTATCAGACCATGTGGACACCTCCTAGTGGTGGGGTTGTTAGGAGTGTTTATCAGACCATGTGGACACCTCCTAGTGGTGGGGTTGTTAGGAGACAAACCCCATGCTTCAGCCTATGTATGTATAGCCACTATGCTGCATCAGTTGATACAGGTGATAATGTAGATAGACAAACCCCCTGCTCCAGCCTATGTATTTATAGCCACTATGCTGCATCCGCTGGGTTGCAGGTGATGATGTAGATAGACAAACCCCATGCTTCAGCCTATGTATTTATAGCCACTATGCTGCCTCAGATGATACAGGTGATAATGTAGATAGACAAACCCCATGCTTCAGTTCTGTTAAACTCAGCAGAACCACCATCAGTCCCAGGAGACCTCCAACAGAAACAGTTCTGTTAAACTCAGCAGATACACCATCAGTCCCAGGAGACCTCCAACAAAAACAGTTGTGTTAAACTCAGCAGATACACCATCAGTCCCAGGAGACCTCCAACAGAAACAGTTCTGTTAAACTCAGCAGATACACCATCAGTCCCAGGAGACCTCCAACAGAAACAGTTCTGTTAAACTCAGCAGATACACCATCAGTCCCAGGAGACCTCCAACAGAAACAGTTGTGTTAAACTCAGCAGATACACCATCAGTCCCAGGAGACCTCAAACAGAAACAGTTCTGTTAAACTCAGCAGATACACCATCAGTCCCAGGAGAGCTCCAACAGAAACAGTTCTGTTAAACTCAGGAGATACACCATCAGTCCCAGGAGTCCTCCAACAGAAACAGTTCTGTTAAACTCAGCAGATACACCATCAGTCCCAGGAGACCTCCAACAGAAACAGTTCTGTTAAACTCAGCAGATACACCATCAGTCCCGGAGACCTCCAACAGAAACAGTTGTGTTAAACTCAGGAGATACACCATCAGTCCCAGGAGTCCTCCAACAGAAACAGTTCTGTTAAACTCAGCAGATACACCATCAGTCCCAGGAGACCTCCAACAGAAACAGTTCTGTTAAACTCAGCAGATACACCATCAGTCCCAGGAGACCTCCAACAGAAACAGTTGTGTTAAACTCAGCAGATACACCATCAGTCCCAGGAGACCTCCAACAGAAACAGTTGTGTTAAACTCAGCAGATACACCATCAGTCCCAGGAGACGCATTATTTTAAGTTGTTCAATAGAATAAATGATGTGTTCAACTATAATAGGGTCATCACACTGTTCCCTGTCAGCCTCACCAACTGATTTCACATCCCCCAGACAATCAAAACAAAGAGTTGAGGACAGCTCACAATACTGTAGAAGTTGCAACTAAAGATGGAGATTAATGTGGGATCATCTGTGATGAGACCAGTCATATTTCATTGCTGAATTGTATTATTTTTAGAGTGGTATTTTTCTAACCTGAAAAAAAACGGGATTCATTTTGTTCATCCTCCTCTAGCCATTTCTACCTACATCTGACAAAGATTCCCTCTGCTTTCAGTCTATAAATATCATCCAATTTGTGTTGTAGATCAAACAGAACAGATTTATCCTCCTCTGAAAGACTTTCAACAAGCTTTTGAACAAGACAGGTGATCTTTGTAATTACACTTTCCTCTTCAGCTCTCCTGGTCTTGACAACAATACTCCCATGTTTTCTTGCATATTTTCCAACCTCACATTTAAAAAGCTCCCAGATATTACTGTATGAATTGTTATTTAAAGCTTTATTCCAGAAGTAATTCCATTGTTTATCTCCATCTGGACCAACTCATGTTTTAATAGAGCTATTAATCTTCCAATAGGATGCTCTGCCAGGGCCATTATCAGAGATAAACAGTGTGATGTCAATATAAACAGCTCTATGATCAGTAAGGGCCATTATCGAGATAAACAGTGTAATGTCAATATAAACAGCTCTATGATCAGTAAGGGCCATTATCAGAGATAAACAGTGTAATGTCAATATAAACAGCTCTATGGTCAGTAAGGGCCATTATCAGAGATAAACAGTGTAATGTCAATATAAACAGCTCTATGATCAGTAAGGGCCATTATCAGTGATAAACAGTGTAATGTCAATATAAACAGCTCTATGGTCAGTAAGGGCCATTATCAGAGATAAACAGTGTAATGTCAATATAAACAGCTCTATGGTCAGTAAGGGCCATTATCAGAGATAAACAGTGTAATGTCAATATAAACAGCTCTATGATCAGTAAGGGGAGTGGCCAGGATGTTAACAGAAATAGCCTGTTTATCAAAACATTTAGACACCAACCAAAGATCTGTGGTTATTGTCTGGACCGGGTCTGTCTAACATCAAGGCGGTGACCCGATCCTGTAGGTTCATGCTCTACAACATTCGCAGAGTACGACCCTGCCTCACACAGGAAGCGGCGCAGGTCCTAGTCCAGGCACTTGTCATCTCCCGTCTGGATTACTGCAACTCGCTGTTGGCTGGGCTCCCTGCCTGTGCCATTAAACCCCTACAACTCATCCAGAACGCCGCAGCCCGTCTGGTGTTCAACCTTCCCAAGTTCTCTCACGTCACCCCGCTCCTCCGCTCTCTCCACTGGCTTCCAGTTGAAGCTCGCATCTGCTACAAGACCATGGTGCTTGCCTACGGAGCTGTGAGGGGAACGGCACCTCCGTACCTTCAGGCTCTGATCAGGCCCTACACCCAAACAAGGGCACTGCGTTCATCCACCTCTGGCCTGCTCGCCTCCCTACCTCTGAAGAAGCACAGCTCCCGCTCAGCCCAGTCAAAACTGTTCGCTGCTCTGGCACCCCAATGGTGGAACAAGCTCCCTCACGACGCCAGGACAGCGGAGTCAATCACCACCTTCCGGAGACACCTGAAACACCACCTCTTTAAGGAATACCTGGGATAGGATAAAGTAATCCTTCTACCCCCCCCCTCCCCCCCCGAAAGATTTAGATGCACTATTGTAAAGTGGTTGTTCCACTGGATATCTTAAGGTGAATGCACCAATCTGTAAGTCGCTCTGGATAAGAGCGTCTGCTAAATGACTTAAATGTAAATGTAAATGTAAATGTCTTATTACTCCAAGTGGAAGACTAGTCATTAGGAAACTTTACTCTCCAAATATCTATAATATCAAATCTTTCCATAAACTGCCTCAAAGAAATAAAATCCCCACCTACTATAAGTAAAGCATTAGGGAACTTGGTTAGCCAATGGAGAATAGGCTTTTCCAAAGAGTCCAAAGTCACTGATCATTTTCAAGTTTGGAATTGAACCAATAAATGTTGGTTTTAATGATGATGATGTTACAGTTAATGACAAGACACAGAAAGTGACCAATAGGGTCCCAGTCTGAGTGTAAAATATTTCCATTGAACTGATTCATTAGAGTGGTGACTCCAGCAGAGAGTTCAGAGCCATGAGAGAGACAGAAACCATTGAAATGATTCATTAGAGTGGTAACAACAGCAGAGAGTCCAGAACCATGAGAGAGACAGAAACCATTGAAATTATTCATTAGAGTGGTGACTCCAGCAGAGAGTTCAGAACCATGAGAGAGACAGAAACCATTTCCCCACTGACATCTGCAGAAGTTGACGTAAATCTGTTTTAAGCTGTTTGGCAATATAAAAATAAGGCATTGCACTTTACAGTGAGATCTGCTCACATCAGAGGTAGATATCTAGGTAACCTATGTTGACCATCAGTCACAGCCAGGAGTGAGATCTGCTCCCATCAGAGGTAGATATCTAGGTAACCTATGTTGACCATCAGTCACAGCCAGGAGTGAGATCTGCTCACATCAGAGGTAGATATCTAGGTAACCTATGTTGACCATCAGTCACAGCCAGGAGTGAGATCTGCTCCCATCAGAGGTAGATATCTAGGTAACCTATGTTGACCATCAGCCACAGCCAGGAGTGAGATCTGCTCACATCAGAGGTAGATATCTAGGTAACCTATGTTGACCATCAGTCACAGTCTATGGCAGTAGTCAAGGAGGAAGGCTGATTTCAGATCCGTTGATGAAAGCACGCCCTCCGATGAAGTATAACCCGGTAACGTATACACTGGGAGTCGGGAAGCAAGTGGTGAGTTTAACCTCTACGGGCTAGGGGGCAGTATTGAGAATTTTGGAAAAAATATGTGCCTATTTTTAACTGCCTCCTACACCAACTCAGAAGCTAGAATATGCATATTATTGTTCAGGTTTGGATAGAAAACACCCTAAAGTTTCTAAAACTGTTTGAATGGTGTCTGTGAGTATAACAGAACTCCTATGGCAGGCAAAAACCTGAGAAGGTTTCATGCAGGAAGTACCCTGTCTGACAAGGTGTTGTTGTTCTTGCTTCTGTTTATTGAAGAGTCAGGATCTTAGCTGTAACGTGACAATTCCTAGGGCTCCAATAGGCTCTCAGAACCCGGGAAAAACCTGAATGATGACGAGGCAGCCTCAGGCTGAAACACAGAATCCCCTTTTCCAAGTGGCCCATCAGAGGACAATGGAATTAGGCGCGTGCCCGATTCGACCCTGTGCAGTATTTTCCTTCGGCTGTTTAGCTAATTGCAGATTCCCGGTCGGAATATTATCGCTTTTTTACGAGAATAATGGCATAAAAATTGATTTTAAACAGCGGTTGACATGCTTCGAAGTACGGTAATGGAATATTTATAATTTTTTTGTCACGTTCTGCGCCATGCACGCGAACGTGATTTACCATTCTGATAGTGTCTAGAACGCACAAACAAAACGTTGCTGATGGAACATAACGATGGATTATTTGGGACCAAACCTACATTTGTTATTGAAGTAGAAGTCCTGGGAGTGCATTCTGACGAAGAACAGGAAAGGTAAGACCATTTTTCTTATAGGAAATGTGATTTTGGTGAAGGCTAAACTGGGTGGGTGTCTAAATAGCTAGCCCGTGCTATTTTAAAATCCGTCCCACATACGTAACAGCCAGTTGAATCCTGTGGCGCGATTTTTAAAACGTTTGAAATGCTATTACTTCAATTTCTCAAACATATGACTATTTTACAGCTATTTAAAGACAAGACTATCTATAATCTAACCACACAGTCCGATTTCAAAAAGGCTTTACAGCGAAAGCAAAACATTAGATTATGTCAGCAGAGTACCCAGCCAGAAATAATCAGACACCCATTTTTCAAGCTAGCATATAATGTCACAAAAACCCAGAAGACAGCTAAATGCAGCACTAACCTTTGATGATCTTCATCAGATGACACACCTAGGACATTATGTTATACAATACATGCATGTCTGTTCAATCAAGTTCATATTTATATCAAAAAACAGCTTTTTACATTAGCATGTGACGTTCAGAACTAGCATATCCCCCGCAAACTTCCGGGGAATTTACTAACAATTTACTAAATTACTCACGATAAACGTTCACAAAAAGCATAACAATTATTTTAAGAATTATAGATACAGAACTCCTCTATGCACTCGATATGTCCGATTTTAAAATAGCTTTTCGGATGAAGCACATTTTGCAATATTCTAAGTACATAGCCCAGCCATCACGGGCTAGCTATTTAGACACCCACCCAGTTTAGCCTTCACCAAAATCATATTTCCTATAAGAAAAATGGTCTTACCTTTCCTGTTCTTCGTCAGAATGCACTCCCAGGACTTCTACTTCAATAACAAATGTAGGTTTGGTCCCAAATAATCCATCGTTATGTTCCATCAGCGACGTTTTGTTCGTGAGTTCTAGACACTATCAGAATGGTAAATCACGGTTGTGCGCATGGCGCATAACGTGACAAAACATTTCTAAATATTCCATTACCGTACTTCGAAGCATGTCAACCGCTGTTTAAAATCAATTTTTATGCAATTTATCTCGTAGAAAAGCGATAATATTCCGACCGGGAATCTGCGTGTCTGTAAACAGAAGGAAAAACAGAAAGGCGGGGGCGGGCAGTGCTCGCGCCTAAGCCTTTTGTCTGCTGATGGACCACTTAGCAAAAGCGCTCGTGTGTTTCAGCCAGGGCTTTGAATTACGTCATTCAGGTTTTTCCCGGGCTCTGAGAGCCCATTGGAGCCGTGGGAAGTGTCACGTAACAGCAGAGATCCCTTGTAATAGATAGAGATGACAAAGAAGGGGAAGAAATGGTCAGACAGGGTACTTCCTGTACAGAATCTTCTCACGTTTTGGCCTGCCAAATGAGTTCTGTTATACTCACAGACACCATTCAAAAAGTTTTCGAAACTTTGGAGTGTTTTCTATCCAAAGCTAATAATTATATGCATATTCTAGTTTCTGGGCAGGACTAATAATCAGATTTAATTGGGTACGTTTTTTATCCAGCCGTGAAAATACTGCCCCCTAGCCATAAGAGGTTAACCTGTTAGGGTATAGGGGGCAGTATTTTCACGGCTGGATAAAAAAATGTACCCGATTTAATCTGGTTACTAATCCTACCCAGTAACTAGAATATGCATATACTTATTATATATGGACAGAAAACACCCTAAAGTTTCTAAAACTGTTTGAATGGTGTCTGTGAGTATAACAGAACTCATTTGGCAGGCAAAACCCTGAGACAGATTCTGACAGGAAGTGGATACCTGATGTGTTGAATTGACTTTAAGACTATGCCATTGAAAAACAAAGGGGCTGAGGAATGTTTTTGCACTTCTTATTGCTTCCACTAGATGTCACCAGCCTTTACAAAGTGTTTTGAGTCTTATACTGTGAGATCTGACCGAATAAGAGACTTGGAACCGTGATGGCCGATTAGACCCCTGGCGCGCGAGTTGATGGTGGGTACTCTCGTTCCGAAACGTTTTAAAAGAGATCCCAATCGTCCGCCTTGAATTTTATTCATGTTCTGGTTAAAAAAAGCACTAATGATTTAAACTATACAACGTTTGACAAGTTTGAACGAACATAAATATATTTTTTCCGTTCGTGAAGTGAAGTGAAGTCCGGCTGGCTTAGATCATGTGCTAACAACACGGAGGTTTTTGGACACAAATGATGAGCTTTTTTGAACAAAACTACATTCGTTATGGACCTGGGATTCTTTGGAAGTGACATCTGATGAAGAGAATCAAAGGTAATGGATTATTTACATAGTATTTTCGATTTTAGATCTCTCCAACATGGCGGTTAGTCTGTATCGCAATGCGTATTTTTCTGGGCGCAGTGCTCAGATTATTGCAAAGTGTGATTGCCCAGTAAGGTTAATTTTAAATCTGGCAAGTCCATTGCGTTCAAGAGATGTAAATCTATAATTCTTTGAATGACAATATAATATTTTACCAATGTTTTCTAATATTAATTAATTATTTTGTTGTCATGACTTGACTGCCGGTATTGGAGGGAAACGATTTCCTGAACATCAACGCCATAGTAAAACGCTGTTTTTAGATATAAATATGAACTTGATAGAACTAAAAATGCATGCATTGTCTAACATAATGTCCTAGGAGTGTCATCTGATGGAGATTGTAAAAGGTTAGTGCATAATCTTAGCTGATTTTATGGTTTTGGTGACGCCTGTCTTTGAATCGACAATACATTACACACAGCTATTGTCAATGTACTCTCCTAACATAACCGAACTTTATGCTTTCCCCGTAAAACCTTTTTGAAATCGGACGACGTGGTTAGATTAAGGAGATGTTTATCTTTCAAAGGGTGTAAGTTAGTTGTATGTTTGAGAAATTTGAATTTTGACATTTATTTGGTTTCAAATTTGCCGCTCTTGAAATGCACCTGCTGTTGATAGGGTGCGCCACGGGTGGCACGCTAACGTCCCACATAGCCCCAAAAAGTTAACACACAAAAACCTGCCACGTCCTGACCAAAACTAATACAATTGCTCCGTCTGCTGGTCAGGACGTGACAGTACCCCCCCCCTCAAGGTGCAGACCCCGGAATGCACCTTAAAAAAGAAAACACAAAAAAATCCCCAATACCCCAACAAAAATCAATAAACAATAACCCATAAACAATAAGGGAGGGAAGGGAGGGTGGCTGCCGTCAACGACGGCACTGTGCTACACCCTCCCTCCCCAACGCACCTATCCTGGAGGTGGCTCAGGTGCAGGACATGGACCTCGCTCCACCTTCGGCGTCGCCCACTTCGGTGGCGCCGATAGCTGCGCCGGGCAGACTGGCCACTCGAGCAGACGGGCCACTCGGCCTGGGCCGGAGGACAGGCGGGCCACTCGGGCTGGGCCGGAGGACAGGCGGGCCACTCGGGCTGGGCCGGAGGACAGGCGGGCCACTCGGGCTGGGCCGGAGGACAGGCGGGCCAGTCGGGCTGGGCCGGAGGACAGGCGGGCCAGTCGGGCTGGGCCGGAGGATGGGCGGGCCACTCGGGCTGGGCCGGAGGACAGGCGGGCCACTCGGGCTGGACCGGAGGACAGGCGGGGCACCCTGGCAGATCCGGGCAGGCGGGCCACTCTGGCAGATCCGGGCAGGCGGGCCACTCGGGCTGGGCCGGAGGACAGGTGGGCCACTCGGGCTGGGCCAGAGGACAGGCGGGCCACTCGGGCTGGGCCGGAGGACAGGCGGGCCACTCGGGCTGGGCCGGAGGACAGGCGTGCCACTAGGGCTGGACCGGAGGACAGGCGGGGCACCCTGGCAGATCCGGGCAGGCGGGCCACTTGGGCTGGGCCGGAGGACAGGTGGGCCACTCGGGCTGGGCCAGAGGACAGGCGGGCCACTCGGGCTGGGCCGGAGGACAGGCGGGCCACTCGGGCTGGGCCGGAGGACAGGCGTGCCACTCGGGCTGGACCGGAGGACAGGCGGGGCACCCTGGCAGATCCGGGCAGGCGGCCACTCTGGCAGATCCGGGCAGTCGGGCCACTCTGGCAGCTCCGGGCAGTCGGGCCACTCTGGCAGCTCCGGGCAGTCGGGCCACTCTGGCAGCTCCGGGCAGTCGGGCCACTCTGGCAGCTCTGGGCAGTCGGGCCACTCTGGCAGCTCCTGACTAGCGGGCGGCTCTGGCGACTCCTGACTGGCGGGCAGCTCTGGCGACTCCTGACTGGCGGGCAGCTCTGGCGACTCATGACTGGCGGGCAGCTCTGGCGACTCATGACTGGCGGGCAGCTCTGGCGACTCATGACTGGCGGGAAGCTCTGGCGACTCTTGACTGGCGAGGCTGGGCTGACGCACTATATGCCTGATGCGTGGGGCTGGTACAGGACGTGCCAGCCTGGAGACACGCACCTCCATGCTAGTGCGTATAGCGGGAAACACCGGACCGTAGAGGCGTACTGGCGGTCTTGAGCGCAGGGTTGGCATCACCCCTTCAGGCTCGATGCTTACTTCGCCCTGGCACATGCGGGGCGCTGGTACTGTGCCTACCGGCCTGAAAATCCCAGGCCTCACCACAGCCCCAACCCCAAAGCACGGGACCTGTCCAGTCTGTTTCAGCCTAAACAGGGTACGGGGAGCTGGCCTGGGGCTCCCTTCTCGCCCCGTCAAACAGCCCTTGTGCCCCTCCCCAAAAAATTATTGGGGCTGCCTCTCGAGTTTACTAAACTCTTCCATAGCCCTGGAAACGCTCATCCTTATCTCCGCCCACGTCCATCCTTCTTCCTCGTTCGTCCGCTGCTTGGTCCTTTGGTGGTGGGTAGTTCTGTAACAGTTGTCGTTAGGAATGGACCAAGGCGCAGCGGGTATGTGGATACTCATATTCTTTAATGAAAAAACACGCAGAGCATCCACAGTGAAAAAACAATAAATGATACTCACGACAAGAACAGTTTTGCAGGCTATCAAACGCAGTGCAAAAACAACTACCCACCACCCCAAAGAAAAATACACACTACTATATAGGACTCCCAATCAAAGGCAACTCAACACACTTGCCTTCAATTGGGAGTCCAATCATCAACACAACACTTAACACACAAAAACCTGCCACGTCCTGACCAAAACTAATACAATTGCTCCCTCTGCTGGTCAGGACGTGACAGTGTCTAATGATTGATGCCAGGTGTGTCTAATGATTTATTTCAGGTGTGTCTAATGATTGATGCCAGGTGGGTCTAATGATTGATGCCAGGTGGGTCTAATGATTGATGCCAGGTGTGTCTAATGATTGATGCCAGGTGGGTCTAATGATTGATGCCAGGTGTGTCTAATGATTGATGCCAGGTGTGTCTAATGATTGATGCCAGGTGTGTCTAATGATTGATGCCAGGTGGGTCTAATGATTGGTGCCAGGTGAGTCTAATGATTGATGCCAGGTGGGTCTAATGATTGATGCCAGGTGTGTCTAATGATTGATGCCAGGTGTGTCTAATGATTGATGCCAGGTGGGTCTAATGATTGATGCCAGGTGTGTCTAATGATTGATGCCAGGTGTGTCTAATGATTGATGCCAGGTATGTCTAATGATTGATGCCAGGTGTGCGTGATGATGGTTGCCAGGACCGGGGCCGTCTAACGCCGGAGGAGAGGAGTGGGAGTAGACGTGACAGCTGCTTTCTCCTTTTTCCTGTTTTTTCTACATCTGGCCACAGTTTCTCTCCTTTCTCTATTCTGCTTTCTAGAGGTCTTCAGCAAACCGCAGGTTGTTGTCACGTAGGAAGGTAGATCTCTTTGCTGCTTTCAAAGTGGCCTCCCTGTAGATCCGTGATGTGAACTGGAGAATGACTCCTCTGGACTTGGAGTCCCCCTACCTTCTCGTGCCGAGGCGATGTACAGTGTCGACAACATCTGCCAGCTTAGCCTTCTCTAGGAAGGTAGATCTCTTTACTGTTAAAATACATATCAGAACAAATAGCAGCAGGAATGGTTATACAGCTAGAGACACAATACTGTTAAAATATATATCAGAACAAATAGCAGCAGGAATTGTCATACAGTGTGGTGTACAGCAGGTCGTCATGGCCTGGTGACAGACAGAGTATACATCATGAGGCGATGGCTCCACCTGCTGGACGTGCCAGGTCTTGATGGACTCTTCGGCCAGGACTGATTGGGGCTGATTGGGAGTTGGTGAGTAATCAAGGGCTGGTGAGTAATCAAGGGCCGATTGCTCACCAGCTGTGCAAGGCCCATAAAGCTGCCAGACAGGCAGCACACAGGGAGAGGGGGGGAAGAAAGGACTCCCATATAATTGGGGAGGGTTGCAGAGGTATCAGGAGGGAGTTCAGTTTTTGTGCCTGACAGGATACAGCAGGACTCGGAGCCCAGAAGACGATATCCCGGAGAGGGTCTCATGGGGGAGACCTGTCCTTTTCTTTTTGATTCATTATTTAAATAAACACCCGTGACACCGAGCTAATCCTACTCTGTCCGTGTCTGATCTGTGTAAACGTCTTGACCAAACCCCCTGGTCTGTCACAACGGCTAGAGACAATACTGTTAATATATATATCAGAACAAATAGCAGCAGGAATGGTTATACAGCTAGAGACACAATACTGTTAAAATATATATCAGAACAAATAGCATCAGGAATGGTTATACAGCTGGAGGCACAATACTGTTAAAATATATATCAGAACAAATAGCAGCAGGAATGGTCATACAGCTAGAGACACAATACTGTTAAAATATATATCAGAACAAATAGCAGCAGGAATGGTTATACAGCTAGAGACACAATACTGTTAAAATATACAAAAATCTGTAAATTATGTAAACCAGTTATTGAAGGGAAATATAATTACAATTATCCACATACACAGTCACTCACCTGAGCAGAATCAACCCCTCCTGGGACCACCCCAACCCACCCTCCACCCCCTCCCGGGACCACCCCAACCCACCCTCCAACCCCTCCCGGGACCACCCCAACCCACCCTCCATCCCCTCCTGGGACCACCCCAACCCACCCTCCAACCCCTCCTGGAACCACCCCAACCCACCCTCCAACCCCTCCTGGGACCACCCCAACCCACCCTCCAACCCCTCCTGGGACCACCCCAACCCATCCTCCATCCCCTCCTGGGACCACCCCAACCCACCCTCCAACCCCTCCTGGGACCACCCCAACCCACCCACCAACCCCTCCTGGGACCACCCCAACCCACCCTCCACCCCTCCTGGGACCACCCCAACCCACCCTCCAACCCCTCCTGGGACCACCCCAACCCACCCTCCAACCCCTCCTGGGACCACCCCAACCCACCCTCCAACCCCTCCTGGGACCACCCCAACCCACCCTCCAACCCGTCCTGGGACCACCCCAACCCACCCTCCAACCCCTCCTGGGACCACCCCAACCCACCCTCCATCCCCTCCTGGGACCACCCCAACCCACCCTCCATCCCCTCCTGGGACCACCCCAACCCCTCCTGGGACCACCCCAACCCACCCTCCATCCCCTCCTGGGACCACCCCAACCCACCCAACCTGATCTCCATTAATTTAAATACTAAATTAAGTTGATAAAATCAGTAAGGCCACATTTGGACTAAAATTATAATGAACAATCTGTTGGGTAAAAACACACTTGTATGGTTTCAGCTGCAGATAACCTGAATGTCAATTGTTGTTTGGCCCCATGGATCCTAACAGTGGATAGTTGATAATAAATGATATGTATAAAGTGCTGATCCAATGAGGTGTGGTGGTAGCCATCTTAGTTCCAACATCTGTTTAGCTGCTGTCAAACCTGACAACATTAAAGGTATTTTCTGTAATGATAGTGGTGAATTATCATTAAGTGATAACAGTTTGGTAGAGCATGGTGTAGCTCAGTTGGTAGAGCATGGTGTTTGCAATGCAAGGGTTGTGGGTTCGATTCCAGCACAGAAATGAAATGTATGAAGTTGTATGAAATGTATGCATTCACTACTGTAAGTCGCTCTGGATAAGAGCGTCTGCTAAATGACGTAAATGTAAACAAGGTATGATGATGTCCACTACAGCAGATAGAGGAGGGTATCTCTTTCCAAAACATGTCCCCTGGTCACTCCCAGTACATCTGATTAAAGGAGGCCAAGGCACCTTCATTACATAGATCACACAGAGGAGAGGTTCTGATGTTCTTTACATGATGTTTTCTAGGTGGAAGGTCTTCATTACATAGATCACACAGAGGAGAGGTTCTGATTTTCATTACATGATGTTTTCTAGGTGTGAAGGTGAACCCTGTGTATGAGATTACAATGTATCAGCTGCTGATTAGGATTGTTAGATGAATCCACTAAGTTCCTGATGAACTCAACTGGTGAGCCTCTTTAGCAGCTAGTTCCATGGACACACTGATTTCAATGTCCTTCACCAAGGTCAAATGACTTTCAGTCAACAGTCTCTTTAGTGTAGCTTCACTGCGTAGCCCACATACTAGTCTGTCTCTGATGATGTCATTTACAACACCATTCAACTCACAGTGTTCTGATAGTTTCTTTAATGCAGCAGCAAACATTGGTACTGATTCTCCCTCTTCCTGATGTCTCCTGTGGAACCTGAACATTTCAGCATTAACTAGTGGTTCTGGTGAAAAATGTCCTTTAAGTATCTCCACAATATCCCCATACGTCTTATTACCTGTTCTGTCTGGCTGTAGCAGGCTGACTAGTAAATTATATGTCTTTGACCCCATTACACTAGAAACTGTAAGCACAATGCTGTCCTCATCAATTTCATTTACAAGAATAAAATATTCAAACCGTTCTGTATATGAGGTCCACTGCTCAATAATTTCATCAAACTGTCCAATGTTTCCAACAATTCAGACATTTTTCATTTCTCAATAGGATCCTGATTGTCACTCGCTTCAGTATTGTCCTCAACCACAGCAATATTTTCCTCAGTCACGTGATCTTCATTCACTTCGCTCATTTAGCAGTTTTTAATTCCTCAGTTCGCCTTCACAGTTGAATAAATGTCCTTTCCTTTAACCAAGGAATATTCCTACCTTTTAAATCACGTTGTTTTCCCGCTCCGACATCCGTATCGAGTCCTTTTCAGCCATCCATGACGATGCTAACTCTCTCTCTTAGCTAGCTCCACTATGCACTTGCCTCTGCTAGCAATATACTGTGCTAACATTAGCCTGGACTGTACCACAGAAAATAACAGTTTTAAACAGTGGTAAAAACCAACTTCTTCCAGACAGAATAGTTCCTGTATGTTCAGACTTACTCATCACCAATCTGTTGTTATGTCTGGTGGGTTTCATAACCACGTCTGTATAACAATTCAATAATGATGAGACGGGAGACAGGAATCAGTTCAACCATTTATCTGGAACGTGATCATCTCAACACATACAGTGGGGCAAAAAAGTATTTAGTCAGCCACCAATTGTGCAAGTTCTCCCACTTAAAAAGATGAGAGAGGCCTGTAATTTTCATCATAGGTACACTTCAACTATGACAGACAAAATGAGAAAAAAAAATCCAGAAAATCACATTGTAGGATTTTTATTGAATTTATTTGCAAATTATGGTGGAAAATAAGTATTTGGTCACCTACAAACAAGCAAGATTTCTGGCTCTCACAGACCTGTAACTTCTTCTTTAAGAGGCTCCTCTGTCTTCCACTCGTTACCTGTATTAATGGCACCTGTTTGAACTTGTTATCAGTATAAAAGACACCTGTCCACAACCTCAAACAGTCACACTCCAAACTCCACTATGGCCAAGACCAAAGAGCTGTCAAAGGACACCAGAAACAAAATTGTAGACCTGCACCAGGCTGGGAAGACTGAATCTGCAATAGGTTAGCAGCTTGGTTTGAAGAAATCAACTGTGGGAGCAATTATTAGGAAATGGAAGACATACAAGACCACTGATAATCTCCCTCAATCTGAGGCTCCACACAAGATCTCACCCCGTGGGGTCATAATTATCACAAGAACAGTGAGCAAAAATCCCAGAACCACACGGGGGGACCTAGTGAATGACCTGCAGAGAGCTGGGACCAAAGTAACAAAGCCTACCATCAGTGACACACTACGCCGCCAGGGACTCAAATCCTGCAGTGCCAGACGTGTCCCCCTGCTTAAGCCAGTACATGTCCAGGCCCGTCTGAAGTTTGCTAGAGAGCATTTGGATGATCCAGAAGAGGATTGGGGGAATGTCATATGGTCAGATGAAACCAAAATATAACTTTTTGGTAAAAACTCAACTCGTCGTGTTTGGAGGACAAAGAATGCTGAGTTGCATCCAAAGGACACCATACCTACTGTGAAGCATGGGGGTGGAAACATCATGCTTTGGGGCTGTTTTTCTGCAAAGGGACCAGGACGACTGATCCGTGTAAAGGAAAGAATGAATGGGGCCATGTATCGTGAGATTTTGAGTGAAAACCTCCTTCCATCAGCAAGGGCATTGAAGATGAAACGTGGCTGGGTCTTTCAGCATGACAATGATCCCAAACACACCGCCCGGGCAATGAAGGAGTGGCTTCGTAAGAAGCATTTCAAGGTCCTGGAGTGGCCTAGCCAGTCTCCAGATCTCAACCCCATAGAAAATCTTTGGAGGGAGTTGAAAGTCCGTGTTGCCCAGCGACAGCCCCAAAACATCACTGCTCTAGAGGAGATCTGCATGGAGGAATGGGCCAAAATACCAGCAACAGTGTGTGAAAACCTTGTGAAGACTTACAGAAAACGTTTGACCTGTGTCATTGCCAACAAAGGGTATATAACAAAGTATTGAGATAAACTTTTGTTATTGGCCAAATACTTATTTTCCACCATAATTTGCAAATAAATTCAATAAAAATCCTACAATGTGATTTTCTGCATTTTCTTTTCTTATTTTGTCTGTCATAGTTGAAGTGTACCTATGATGAAAATTACAGGCTTCTCTCATCTTTTTAAGTGGGAGAACTTGCACAATTGGTGGCTGACTAAATACTTTTTTGCCCCACTGTACAAACCCTCTGTGCTCCAATACACAGCAAATACATAATACATAAGTAAATGGACAGTAAGCAAAACTCAGAGGACTTTAAATGTTTAGTTATAGAAAGTAGGGCCACGGAATATGGGTCAGAAAGGTCAGTATGTTTGGTACCTGGTTAGAGAGGTGACATAACAAGCATAAGGTCCATTATAACACAGTGAAGTAGAGGTGGGAGCTAAAAGCAGACATGGACAGTGAGACGGTGTGAGGAGGTCAGGGGTCAAACACTAGATCAGGACAGGTAGAAATGACAGTGTCTGAGTATGTGTGTTAGTGTGTGTGTGTGAGTCCAGTGTGT
>NC_042988.1:42059102-42084102 GCF_901001165.1 Salmo trutta | reverse complement strand
AGGAAGTTGAAAATATGAGGCTTGTCATTTTTTCAATTGATTCCCTATTCAAACTACAGTGACTTAGGCTTCATTTTGCACTTCCTAAGGCTTCCACTACATTTACATTTACATTTTAGTCATTTAGCCGACGCTCTTATCCAGAGCGACTTACAGTAGTGAATGCAAAAATTTCATACATTTTTTTTTCTTCGTACTGGTCCCCCGTGGGAATCGAACCCACAACCCTGGGTTGTAGATGTCAACTGTCTTTAGAACGTTGTTTCATGCTTCTACTGTGAATTTGAAGCGAACAACAGGGCCTGGAGTCAGATGACTGAGGAAATGACATGAGCTCAGAGGTGCACACTCACGTGAGTGTGAGCTGTGTTCCTTTTCTTTTCTGAAGACATTGGAATTGTCCGGTTGGAATATTACTGAAGATTTATGTTAAAAACATCCTAAAGATTGATGCTATACATCGTTTGACATATTTTTACGAACGTAAATAGAACTTTTTTTGACTTTTCGTCGTGACATTTC
Source organism: Salmo trutta (assembly GCF_901001165.1). Classification (NCBI taxonomy): domain Eukaryota; kingdom Metazoa; phylum Chordata; class Actinopteri; order Salmoniformes; family Salmonidae; genus Salmo; species Salmo trutta. The sequence goes on along the minus strand of NC_042988.1, from coordinate 42,083,580 downwards.
GGCACACTTCCTGCATTTGGAGTAGTGGACTGAACGCGCGAACAAAAAGGAGGTATTTGGACATAAATGATGGACTTTATCGAATAAAACAAACATTTATTGTGGACCTGGGATCCCTGGGAGTGCATTCTGATGAAGATCATCAAAGGTAAGTGAATATTTATAATATTATTTTTGAGTTTTATTGACTCCACAAAATGGCCGGTTTGGTTTCGTGTCTGAACTCTGTACTCAGATTATTGCAAAGTGTGCTTTCGCTTTTTTTTTTTTAAATCTGACACAGCGGTTACATTTAGGAGAAGTGTATCTATAATTCTTTGAATTACAGTTTAATATTTTATCAACGTTTATGATGAGTATTTCTGTAAATTGATGTGCTCATTCACCGGAGGTTTTGGGAGGCAAAACATTTCTGAACATTACACGCCAATGTAAAATGGGGTTTTTGGATATAAATATGAACTTTATCGAGCAAAACATACATGTATTGTGTAACATGAAGTCCTATGAGTGCCATCTGATGAAGATCATCAAAGTTTAGTGATTCATTTTAGCTGTATTTCTGGTTTTTGTGATGCCTCTCCTTGCTTGGAAAATGGTTGTGTGGTGTTTCTTGTCAAGGTGATGTCCTAACATAATCTAATGCTATGCTTTTGCCGTAAAGACTTTTGAAATCGGACAATGTGGTTGGATTAACGAGAAGATTATTTTTAAAATGGTGTAAAATACTTGTATGTGTGAGAAATTTGAATCATGAGATTTTTGTTGTTTTGAATTTTGCGCCCTGCTATTTCACTGGCTGTTGCATAGTGTGACCCAAGACAGGTTAAATGCGGCTCTATACTCCAACATTTTGGATTTGAGATCAAATGTTTCATATGAGGTGACAGTATATAATGTCATCTTTTATTTGAGGGTATTTTCATACATATCTGTTTCACCATCTAGAAATATAAAAGCACTTTATATATTTGAAGAAGTCATAAATATTCTGACCAATTCACTTATAGAGTATTAAAGTAGTCAAAAGTATAGTATTTGGTTGGAAACTCATTGGTTGCATTTGCAGTTTGTTTTGGTTGTGTTTTGGGTTATGTTTTGCCAAATAGTAACTGAATGGTGGATGATGACAGGAGTAATCTTCTGTCTAAGTGAGTAGATAACATGTTTCTAAACACTACTAAATTAATCCTGATAATGCCATGATTAATACAAATCATGAATCAATCATGAAAAATAATGAGTGAGAAAGTTACAGAGGCTACAACTAAACAAGCTAACCTCTCACCATTACCAATAACAGAGGCTACAACAAAACATGCTAACCTCTCACCATTACCATTTACAGAGGCTACAACAAAACATGCTAACCTCTCACCATTACCAATAACAGAGGCTACAACAAAACATACTAACCTCTCACCATTACCAATAACAGAGGCTATAACAAAACATGCTAACTTCTCACCATTACCAATAACAGAGGCTACAACAAAACATGCTAACCTCTCACCATTACCAATAACAGAGACTACAACAAAACATGCTAACCTCTCACCATTACCAATAACAGAGGCTACAACAAAAACATGCTAACCTCTCACCATTAATAAGAGAGGTTATCATTTTTTCTGATCTTTATGCCTCCATAACTTTGTCATTCATCATTATTGATATTTAAAAAAAATTTATAACCTTTATTTAACTAGTCAAGTCAGTTAAGAACAAATTCCTATGTTCAATGATGGCCTAGGAACAGTGGGTTAACTGCCTTGTTCAGGGGTAGAATGACAGATTTTTACCTTGTCTGCTTGGGGATTCAATCTAGCAACCTTTGGTTGCTAGTCCAACACTCTAACCAATAGGCTACGCTGATTACAAGATTAGCATCCACATGAATGTAGAAGCGTCCAGAAACATCTTCTATTCTTACTGACAATACAAGTGAAGTGACTCCAAAATGACAGGACATTATTCACCATTCAGTTTCTATTAGTAAAAACATAATCTAAAACACAACCAAGACAAACTGCAAATGCATTCAACAAGTTTGTAGAATCACAAGCTTGATGTAATCACTGCAGGCAAATAATATTCAACCAAATACTAAACTTATGACTAAATGATCTTGTCCAAATAACTAAGACTTCTTCAAATGGGAGAAATAGATACATAAAGTGCTTTCATTTCTAAATGGTAAAGCAGATATGTATAAATACCTTTAAATAAAATGTGACATTCTGTACTGTCACCTAATATGAAACATTCTATCTCAAATCCAAAATGCTGGAGCATAGCACCAAATTTAAAACTGTAAGCTTCACTGTCCAAACACATATGGTGTGGACTATGTGTGCCTGGTAAACACATGTGGATCTGGTGAACAGTTATCACTTGTTGACCAACTACAGGAATACTGACCTCAGAGTCTCCAGTTTACAGTGGGGATTCCCCAGTCCAGCAGAGAGCAGCTCCACTCCTGAATCCTTAAGGTCATTGTTACTCAGATCCAGCTCTCTCAGGTGTGAGGGGTTTGACTCCAGAGCTGAGACCAGAGAAGCACAGCCTTCCTCTGTGACTCCACAGCCTGACAGCCTGACAAAGAGATCATCATGACTTCACAAACACACTGTTAATTTAACGAGTAGCGTAGAAGGAAAATGGCAGATGAATTTGGTTTATTCTCTCAAACAACATGTAGATGCATCTTCCGTCTCCTAGAATTGTATGGTAATAATGTTATACTAATGTGAAAATCAAAGCATTTATTCAATATGTTTTTCAATGTAATATTATATACATATTATAATACATATTTTTCTCTAAACTGAATATTTCTTCCTGATGATTAGTTCTTATATGTCATTTTATTTACTCACAGAGCAGCTCTGGAGGCTTTGACCACTGGCAGCAGCCTCAGAAGACCTTCCTCTGATCTGGAGTATTTCTTCAGGTCAATCACATCCAGCTCCTTTTCTGAAGTCAGCAACACAAAGACCAGAGCTGACCACTGTGCAGGAGACAGGTTGGCTTCTGAGAGAATTCCTGATATCAGGTATCTTTGGATCTCCTCCACTAGAGAACGGTCATTCAGTTCATTCAGACAGTGGAACAGATTGATGCTCCTCTCTGGAGAGGGATTCTCGCTGATCTTCTCCTTGATGTACTTGACTGTTTCTTCATGGCTCTGTGAGCTGCTTCTTGTCATTGTCAGTAGACCTTGTAAGTTCTTCTGATTAGACTCCAGTGAGAGGCCCAGAAGGAAGCGGAGGAACAGGTCCAGGTTTCCCGTCTCACTTTGTAAAGCTTTATCCACAGCACTCTTGTAGAAAGTAACTTCAGACTCGTCTTTTGTTTGCAGTTTGTCCATTAGATTCTCATTGTTGTTGATGAATGAGAGGAACACATATACAGCAGCCAGAAACTCCTGAATGGTCAGATGCACGAAGCAGTACACATTGTCCTGGTACAGCCCACATTCCTCTTTAAACATCTGTGTGCACAATCCTGAGTACACTGAGGCTTCATTGACGTCAATGCCAGCCTCTTTTAGGTCATCTTCATAGAAAACCAGATTGCCATTCACAAGCTGTTGAAAAGCCAGTTTTCCCAGAGACAGAATGCTCTCTTTATTCCATCGTGGACCTGTCTCTTCTTTCCCGAGAATCTTTTCATTCTTCTGTTTGGTATAAAACTCCACAAGGTGTGTGTACATCTCAGTCAGAGTCTTGGGCATCTCTTCTCTCTTATGTTTCAGCATGTGTTCAAGGACTGTTGCAGAAATCCAACAGAAGACTGGAATGTGGCACATGATGTGGAGGCTCCTTGATGTCTTTATGTGTGAGATGATTCTTTTGGCCAGGTCCTCATCACTGAATCTCTTCCTGAAGTACTCCTCCTTCTGTGGGTCATTGAACCCTCGTACCTCTGTCACCTGGTCAACACACCCTGAAGGGATCTTATTGGCTGCTGCAGGTCGGGTAGTTATCCAGAGGAGAGCAGAGGGAAGCAGATTTCCCTTGATGAGATTTGTCAACAGAACATCCACTGAGGTTGACTCTGTGACGTCACAACAGATGTTGTTCTTCTGGAAGTCTAGGGGCAGTCGGCACTCATCCAGACCATCAAATATGAATAGAACTTTGTACTTGTCGTAGTTGGTGATACTCGATTGTTTGGTTTCCATTGAGAAGTGATTAAGAAGTTCAATCAAAGTGTGTTTGTCCTCTTTCATCAAATTCAGCTCCCGAAAAGGGAATGAAAACACAAATTGGACATCCTGATTGGCTTTTCCTTCAGCCCAGTCCAGAATGAACTTCTGCACAGAGACTGTTTTTCCAATGCCAGCGACTCCCTTTGTCAGCACAGTTCTGATAAGTTTGTCTTGTCCAGTTAAGGGTTTGAAGATGTCGTTACATTTGATTGCAGTCTCTGGTCTTGCTTGTTTCCTGGTTGTTGTCTCAATCTGTCTCAGCTCATGTTCATTATTGACCTCTCCTGTTCCACCCTCTGTGATGTAGAGGTCTGTGTAGATCTTATTGAGAAGTATTGGGTTTCCTTGTTTAGCGATCCCCTCAAATACACATTGAAACTTCTTCTTTAGATTAGATTTGAGTTCACGTTGACAAATCACAGCAAGCTCATCTGAATCTAGAAATAATACAGAGGATGTTTTAATGCCTACTGTATTGGATGACTGTTATAAAGTTTTACATTTTATAATTTCTTATCTTAACTGACTATAAATGTGTAAATGTTTTCATAATGCATTACAGACTGATGTGACTGATTATAGAATTATTGGTATTATTGATGTTGTGTCTCTCTCTCTCTCTCACTTTCCTCTGTCTCTCTCTCTCCTCTGTCTCTCTATCTAAATTAATCAACACAACACATCCCTGCTGCTACTTGATGAGGTCAGTAGGTGTTATGTTAAGGCTGCTACAATATCATTGAGTTACACAGCTACTTTAGCTGTACTTTAGCTACAGCTTTTAAATGTTATAAAACAGCATTCAACATGAGGCAGACAGATCTTACATTTCTCCAGTGTGTCAGCAAGCTCCTTCTGGTTCATTTTCCTCAGGACATGCAGTGTGATCTTCAGAGCCCCCTCTCTGGCACTGCTCTCCTGCTTCTCATCTTCAGCATCCACCACTTCCTTATCCTGCTTCTGACTCTCAAAGCCTTCTGGGAGTTCTGGACTAAGAATCCTCTTGAACATCTTCAGCTCGTTCTTCACAAATGTCATAATATTCTCTTCGAGCAACTGAAATAAATAAATAAAATAAGTTAAGGAAGATAATAAATGCTTTCTCATTAACACATTAATGAATGATTGAAACATCAGCTTTTATTGAGGTAAACAAAAACAAATGTACATAACAGGACCACATACACTGAATATGGAGGCCAGGTCTGTTTGATGAGTCTGGGAAGACTGACCACTGAGAATCTCTGACTCTGATCTCTCCTGTTGGTTTCTGTGGACAACACACACACACATATACACACACACACACACACACACACACACACACACACACACACACACACACACACACACACACACACACACACACACACACACACACACACACACACACACACACAGACACACACACACACACAGGCAATGTTGTGTTTGTTTAATATTGTTTTAGGACTATGAAAATGGAAAAAGGATTAGTTTATGGATTATGAAAAGGAAAATGGGAAAATGGGAGAGGAGAAATTGACTAGAGACAGTGTTGTTTAACTCACTGACCATTACCCATGAGTTCTTCTTACCTTTGTTCAGTAGAAAAGTTATAAGGTTGATACATAGACTCATCACTCTTCATGGACACACAGCTGGGAACAGGGGAGGCTGGTCTCTCCTGCTTGATTGGGCTTCAACACAACAGAGACAAACATTACATCTCTCATATACTCTGAGCTCAGATGAGGAAACATAAGAAGAGTTTCAATCTTAAACGCTATATATCCATTTTCAGAAACGTTCGTAAATTTGCTTTTATTGTTTAAATAAATTATGAAAGAGATTAGTGTGTTTATCACTGTCTAATCATGGCATTGGGTTGTTCAATGGCAGACATGCAATTGTTTAAAATTTATCACTTGATGATTTCATTTCAGAGAGACAAATATTAATGTGTTTTTTGAAAAATGCTATATATCTGCCTCACTCAAATGTGACAACCGGCTGATTTTTGTCTTATGAAGCAAAATTTGAAATTGTGTTTTTTACATTGGATAAAAGTAGAGACTCAGGGCTAGAGAATGATATTTCATACACTACAGTTGAGGAACAATGGGAAAGTAACTCTGCTTTGAAAGATGATAAACTTGTAACCTCACGTTTGTGAAAATGGCCTTTAAATGTTTCGGTACCTACTGGAGAGCTCTTCTTTGTCTACAGGGCTGTTACTTTGGCAGATAATGTCACCCATCTAAATACGTTTTTAAAATGTATTTATATACTGACATACACCAAAAACATCATACATTTAGTTAATTATATATATTTATTTATAATTACTAAATGTATGGTGTTTTTGGTGTATGTCAGTTTCATTGTTTGTTATGCAAAAAATTGTTATTTTATGGCTGTAAGTGGTAAAATGAACTAGAAGATCTAATATTTTGCAATTCTGAGTAATTACTACTTTAGTAGTAATTAGTAGTAGTAGTAACACATTATTCAGTACTACTGCAGTTGCTACATAATTCCAATATATGGCAGCATAAGATCACAAATGAAATTTCAGTAGGCTAGTTTAGTTTTCTCCCTGGATACACGACAACTCCCCTCTTCTTTCTGGCCCTTTCCACACTGCTGACGCATAAGGAAGGACTGAAAAAGCATTTAACAGATTACTGTGAAGTAATGTAATTATGATTAATGTTTATTATTACCTGTTTTTATGCTCATGTTTTGAAATTATATTTCATTACTATAACGATTATCATTAAGCCTGAACATTAATTCAGTCACATCTGGTTGAGAGAAACTTATTTTCCCATTGGTAATATTATGAAACTGGGCTCCATGGAGGATGCAATGAACTAGTTTTCATCAGAAAAAAACGTAAAAAAATGTAATCTTTCCAGCCTACTAGAGGCGCCCGAAAATAATATTCAAATGTTCGGTTCTTGGACACAGAGGGGTTAAACACTAAAGTTACCGTCCATCTAGTGAAGAGAGGAGAACCAGACAGAGGTAGCCAGCATCCGTCAATGAGAGAGGGAGAAGCCCTCCAGGGGATTTAACAGGTGGAAGAAACAACCGGGGAGATCCATCAGTCCACAAGAAATGCAGACAGCCAGTGGTGATGTAGTGGTAGCTAGGATAACTAGGATGCTGCTGGTAGAGTAGCTAGCTAGCTTACCTAGCTGTACCGACTAGCTAGGATAACTAGGATGCTGCTGGTAGAGTAGCTAGCTAGCTTACCTAGCTGTACCGACTAGCTAGGATAACTAGGATGCTGCTGGTAGAGTAGCTAGCTAGCTTACCTAGCTGTATCGACTAGCTAGGATAACTAGGATGCTGCTGGTAGAGTAGCTAGCTAGCTTACCTAGCTGTACTGACTAGCTAGGATAACTAGGATGCTGCTGGTAGAGTAGCTAGCTAGCTTACCTAGCTGTACCGACTAGCTAGGATAACTAGGATGCTGCTGGTAGAGTAGCTAGCTAGCTTACCTAGCTGTACCGACTAGCTAGGATAACTAGGATGCTGCTGGTAGAGTAGCTAGCTAGCTTACCTAGCTGTACTGACTAGCTAGGATAACTAGGATGCTGCTGGTAGAGTAGCTAGCTAGCTTACCTAGCTGTACCGACTAGCTAGGATAACTAGGATGCTGCTGGTAGAGTAGCTAGCTAGCTTACCTAGCTGTACCGACTAGCTAGGATAACTAGGATGCTGCTGGTAGAGTAGCTAGCTAGTTAACAAGCTGTACCGACTAGCTAGGATAACTTGGATGCTGCTGGTAGAGTAGCTAGCTAGCTTACCTAGCTGTACCGACTAGCTAGGATAACTAGGATGCTGCTAGTAGAGTAGCTAGCTAGATTACCGAGCTGTACCGACTAGCTTGGCTAGCTAACAGGTCGTTCGTCTGTCCCTCATCTCAGTGATGATGACGAATCCGGTGAACCACAAAATGAAACAAGGATAGAGAGTGAAAAGGATCTGGCTACACTCATACTGTCCCTGACCGTAAAGCAAAAAGCTAATTAAACAATACACTTCGGCGTCTCAACACTGTAACAAACTCAGTCGTTATTCCCCAAAATCACCTCAGCCCCCTCTGCGCGTAACCGGACAATATGCTTGGCGCCACACCGTACGTGGACGCGGACAGTTCTGTACGTGGACGTGAACAGTTCTGTACGGGGACATGAGCAGTGCAACACAATCAACTAAACCCAGTCTTTACAGTGGGTTACATTAGTAATATTCATTTTTTATTATTATGTTCAACAAACATTCTAAAAAATTGTATAACAATATTTTGAGATCTGGGCCCATATCCACAAAGTGTCTCAGAGTAGAGAATTGGTCATATGAGTGCTGAGAATAAAGACATTTTACACTTATGGGTATAAATTAAAGCTATGCATGAAGTCTCTAGTCCCACCTAGTCGGCAGATATTTAGGACACCTCGTGAGCTGTCCTAAGTAGTTAAGAGTTAACAGCAGGTGTCTTGATAATACTATAGAATAATGCAGCGAGTCAGTGGTTCCTGAGCCACATGTAAATGCTTTGTAGTAGTTAAAAATGTTTTATATTTCTATATGATCAATCCATTAATAATATAGACCTACATGCAACAGCATGTCTTGTGCTTTTGGCAATGATTTATCTTTAATAATTATGTTTAACAAGTGATACCGTGTGTGTCTTTGTTTTCATTTTGGCAGATTAACTCATGCTTATTTCTGAAGATTAACTCAGTTTTTTGCCCAGCATCTAAGGAGTTGGAGCTGTGGTGGGAGTATGACCTATGGCTGAAAGGTGGCTGGTTTTTTATCCCGGGCCGGGTACTGGAAAAAATGGGCGGACTTTGTTGTGACCACTGGAGGGCTGCTGGGTTCCCATCCTCAAAACATTCACCTTTCGTTGATCAGAACTCCAGAGGTTCTTCTTCACTGAACCCAAAAATATATATAACTTTTAGTGGTTCCATATATTAAGGAAGTGATAGAAGCCTTTTTGGTTCAATAAGGAACCTTCTTTTCTAAGAGTGTATAATAAACACGTTTTTCTTTTGATTATTTAATTATCTACATCATGTTATTTCAAGTTCTCCCTTTGGAGTGCAACATCACGTTGTTAAAAAATAATCCTAAATTGGGCATGGCTATAAATTAGGCATTTGAAGGCATCTAGGGCGAAATATGTGTTCGATGAAAATTAACATTGTATGCAACGTTGTAGGCAACATTATTGGCAAGGGACTTGATGCCTACTATGCCAAAGCTATTTAGAGTTGTTAAACAGGTGTGAAGAGTGTGTTGATATAATGGTAATATTGTAAATATTCTGCTTGTAACAACGATCAGAATTGGTAAAAAAATATATGCATTCCATTATATTTGGCAATAATTAAGAGTAGACAAAGTGGTCGTGTCATGTGAAAATTCTATCAAATGTCTTACATTGCAACGAGTACAGTCAGGGTGCCGTGGAACCCCTGCAGTACCTCCACAGACCCCGGATTGAGAACCCCTGATTTAGCAGATGCTCTTATCCAGAGAGATTTACAATAACTGCATTCATCTTAAGATAGCTATTTATTTTGGAAATAAACTTAATACATTCTTCATAAATTGTAATCTTACCTCTTAGCTTTGGTGTCATGTCCCCCAGAGAGAGGCATTTTAGAGGCAGGGACCCCCTCCTCTCTCTCCCCAGATAGACTCATTTTAGAGCACTGACCCCTAAACAGAGATCCAGCATGTTGGTTGTGGTTAACACAGTAACAACTAAACAGAGATCCAGCATGTTGGTTGTGGTTAACACAGTGACAACTAAACAGAGATCCAGCATGTTGGTTGTGGTTAACACAGTGACAACTAAACAGAGATCCAGCATGTTGGTTGTGGTTAACACAGTGACAACTAAACAGAGATCCAGCATGTTGGTTGTGGTTAACACAGAGACAACTAAACAGAGATCCAACATGTTGGTTGTGGTTAACACAGTGACAACTAAACAGAGATCCAGCATGTTGGTTGTGGTTAACACAGTGACAACTCATTCTTGATTGTCAATTGTTCTCATTTATTCATTATCTCTTTGAGAAATAAAACATTTACTAACAGACATAGAAACAGTCAGGTGAATTAATGCATCACATGAACATGTAGTTGTGACATTTCATCTCCATGGCAACTGTCAATAATAATAATAATAAGTCACTGTTTGTTAAGGTAGTTATAGACAGTACAGCAACAACAACAATAATAATAATAATAATAAGTCACTGTTTGTTAAGGTAGTTATAGACAGTACAGCAACAACAACAATAATAATAATAATAATAATAATAAGTCACTGTTTGTTAAGGTAGTTATAGACAGTACAGCAACACAAGGCCATGTCTCACACTTATATTTATGAATTAAAAGTAGGCTATTTATTGTCTTTCAATCTGTTATTTTCTAAATGTATCTGAGAATATAGACAGAAGGGATAAAACGGACATGATTGATCTGAGGGGGAAATCATTGATCCATTCAGAAAGGATTTATGCAACAAGTAAGAGATTTTATATTATGTAAAGTATACTAGGTTATAATGTATAGTAGTGGGTTGTTAGTGATATGTAGATGTTATATTATGTAAAGTAGACTAGGTTATAATGTATAGTAGTGGGTTGTTAGTGATATGTAGATGTTATATTATGTAAAGTAGGCTAGGTTATAATGTATAGTAGTGGGTTGTTAGTGATATGTAGATGTTATATTATGTAAGGTAGGCTAGGTTATAATGTATAGTAGTGGGTTGTTAGTGATATGTAGATGTTATTTTATGTAAAGTAGACTAGGTTATAATGTATAGTAGTGGGTTGTTAGTGATATGTAGATGTTATATTATGTAAAGTAGACTAGGTTATAATGTATAGTAGTGGGTTGTTAGTGATATGTAGATCAAGGTCAAGGAGACTAAAGGACTATGCTGTGGCCCTCACCAACTGGCCATCTAGCCCATAGAGACTAAAGGACTATGCTGTACACTACATGTTTTAGTTTACTGAAAATGTGGATATCCACTGTTTATCAACTGTATATACACTGTACTGTATATCAACTGTATATCCACTGTACTGTTTATCAACTGTATAGCCACTGTACTGTATATCAACTGTATAGCCACTGTACTGTATATCAACTGTATATCCACTGTACTGTATATCAACTGTATATCCACTGTACTGTATATCAACTGTATATCCGCTGTACTGTATTTCAACTGTATATCCACTGTACTGTATATCAACTGTATAGCCACTGTACTGTTTACCCACTGTATATCCACTGTACTGTATATCAACTGTATATCCACTGTACTGTATATCAACTGTAAATCCACTGTACTGTATGCAGTGGGGGAAAAAAGTATTTGACCCCCGCTGATTTTGTACGTTTGCCCACTTACAAAGAAATGATCAGTCTATAATTTTAATGGTAGGTTTATTTGAACAGTGAGAGACAGAATAACAACAAAAAAATATAGAAAAACGCAAGTCAAAAATGTTATAAAATGATTTGCATTTTAATGAGGGAAATAAGTATTTCACCCCTCTGCAAAACATGACTTAGTACTTGGTGGAAAACCCTTGTTGGCAATCACAGAGGTCAGACGTTTCTTGTAGTTGGCCACCAGGTTTGCACACATCTCAGGAGTAATTTTGTCCCACTCCTCTTTGCAGATCTTCTCCAAGTCATTAAGGTTTCGAGGCTGACGTTTGGCAACTCGAACCTTCAGCTCCCTCCACAGATTTTCTATGGGATTAAAGTCTGGAGGCTGGCTAGGCCACTCCAGGACCTTAATGTGTTAATTCTTGAGTCACACCTTTGTTGCCTTGTCCGTGTGTTTTGGATCATTGTCATGCTGGAATATCCATCCATGACCCATTTTCAATGCACAGGCTGAGGGAAGGAGGTTCTCACCCAAGATTTGACGGCACATGGCCCCGTCCATCGTCCCTTTGATGCGGTGAAGTTGTCCTGTCCCCTTGGCAGAAAAACACCTCCAAAGCATAATGTTTCCACCTCCATGTTTGACGGTGGAGATGGTGTTCTTGGGGTCATAGGCAGCATTCCTCCTCCTCCAAACACTGCGAGTTGAGTTGATGCCAAAGAGCTCCATTTTGGTCTCATCTGACCACAACACTTTCACCAGTTGTCCTCTGAGTCATTCAGATGTTCATTGGCAAACTTCAGACGGGAATGTATATGTATTCTTGAGCAGGGGGACCTTGCGGGCGCTGCAGGATTTCAGTCCTTCACGGCGTAGTGTGTTACCAATTGTTTTCTTGGTGACTATGGTCCCAGCTGCTTTGAGATCATTGACAAGATCCTCCTGTATAGTTCTGGGCTGATTCCTCACTGTTCTCATGATCATTGCAACTCCACGAGGTGAGATCTTGCATGGAGCCCCAGGCCGAGGGAGATTGACAGTTCTTTTGTGTTTCTTCCATTTGCGAATAATCGCACCAAATGTTGTCACCTTCTCACCCAGCTGCTTGGCGATGGTCTTGTAGCCCATTCCAGCCTTGTGGAGGTCTACAATCTTGTCCCTGACATCCTTGGAGAGCTCTTTGGTCTTGGCCATGGTGGAGAGTTTGGAATCTGATTGATTGATTTCTTCTGTGGACAGGTGTCTTTTTTACAGGTAACAAGCTGCGGTTAGGAGCACTCCTTTTAAGAGTGTGCTCCTAATCTCAGCTCGTTACCTGTATAAAAGACACCTGGGAGCCAGAAATCTTTCTGATTGAGGGGGGGTCAAATACTTATTTCCCTCATTAAAATGCAAATCAATTTATAAAATTTTTGACATGCGTTTTTCTGGATTTTTTTGTTGTTATTCTGTTTCACACACTTCAAATAAACCTACCATTAAAATTATAGACGGATCCTTTCTTTGTCAGTGGGCAAACATACAAAATCAGCAGGGGATCAAATACTTTTTTCCCCCACTGTATCAACTGTATAGCCACTATACTGTATATCAACTGTATATCCACTGTACTGTCTATCAACTGTATAGCCACTGTACTGTTTATCCACTGTATATCCACTGTACTGTATATCAACTGTATAGCCACTGTACTGTATATTTGTATATCCACTGTTTATTCTCTTATAGCTCTATGCTCACTCTACCTAGTTGTTTACAATGTTGTATGGAAACTTTGTGTAAACTCTTCTGTCTGTATTCTGTCTCGAAATGTTGTCTATCACTAGCAGCACCATATCACCATGTATAATTGTGACCTTAATTTGATCACATCCACTGCAGAATAACTTTCCTGCAATGCAGGAAATGTAAAATATGTTGTGTATTTGAGGTTTAAAAAGGCTTCTGAAGTTTGTAATTTCAATTTAGAAATTTCAGACTTGAGTTTCCCTTATAAAAAATGTATCAACCACTACAAAAATGTCCATTAATTATAATTCACATAATAATTCACATTTCCTGTAGCTGGAGGAATATTTTCCTGCTGTAGTAAACTGACTCAAACTGACTGATCCTACATCTGTATGTGCAAATGTACTTGGTGAATAAAGGTGATTGTGATTCTACAAAGGTTGAGTCTCTAGATTCCCTTGCAGCTCTGGATAAATAATTAAATGGTTGTCATGGTGATTTAAACTGGGACTGGTTATCTCCCAACTCTGATGTCATTTGTTACATTTCACCCTGTTGATAAAGGCAGCTACAAGGATGAACCTAGAAGACAACTCTAAATCAACACTTAGTGATATTATACTAAAATCCTTTCACTCATGTTATTGTGTCTCTTTGTTCAACAGGTAGTCTATGATATTAATATTGTAGCAAACAGCGGGGCAGGGCAGTGAACCCAGGTCACTGGTGAACAAGGAAAACACCCCATGCATCGCAGCGATAGGGTTAACCCAGTATCAGAATCAATAGGGTTAACCCAGTAACAGTATCAATAGGGTTAACCCCGTATCAGTATCAATAGGGTCAACCCCGTATCAGTATCAATAGGGTTAACCCAGTATCAGTATAAATAGGGTTAACCCAGTATCAGTATCAATAGGGATAACCCAGTATCAGTATCAATAGGGTTAACCCAGTATCAGTATAAATAGGGTTAACCCAGTATCAGTATCAATAGGGATAACCCAGTATCAGTATAAATAGGGTTAACCCAGTGTCAGTATAAATAGGGTTAACCCAGTATCAGTATAAATAGGGTTAACCCAGTGTCAGTATAAATAGGGTTAACCCAGTGTCAGTATAAATAGGGTTAACCCAGTATCAGTATCAATAGGGATAACCCAGTATCAGTATCAATAGGGTTAACCCAGTATCAGTATCAATAGGGATAACCCAGTATCAGTATCAATAGGGTTAACCCAGTATCAGTATCAATAGGGATAACCCAGTATCAGTATAAATAGGGTTAACCCATGTCATGACGTTGCCCTCTTTGGGTACAGCGAGCACAGTTGACCCCCTCCCCTGCACCATCCCCCTACTTCTGAACCTATCTCCCTCTGTCTCCTACACCCAAGCTGCTGTGGTCAGAAGGGGTCGTAAATTCCTAAGAAAATGTCCTGCCTCATGGCCACAGTATAAAGAGACAGAGTGTTTTCATAGAGAGACAAAGGAATTCTTCCACCTCACAGGACTGGAGAACCGAACAACGTTTATCTTCTGGAGAAGGTATAAAAGATCGGTGAAGAATCCAGCTACGAACTGGTCCGTTTGGTACAATTTTGTGAAACTCATGAGAGACAATATGGCCACATTGCCATGGCTCTGTTTATGTAATAGCCTCAGTTGTGAGACTTATATCTAATGGTTGTATAAAATGAATGAATAAGGATGGAACTGTTTGTGAAATTGTGTAAATGTGATTTTGGACTGTTTAATGAAGGAAACTCAAATTCCCTTTGGAGTCTTAACTAAGTCCTTGGCACTCCCACAGGGACACAGACAGGACCTGGCATCATGAGACAGCTTTTTCTGTGTTCCGAATATTAACCCCACCCAGATTTTCTATCACCAGACCAAGCTGACCTCCATTAGAGTTGGCTGAAGGTTTGTCCATGCATTCCTCGTTCTGAACTTTAACCATACCACGTGGTTAAACTCTTAGACTATCGATACCGACAGAATAATAACAAGTCTTTGATATTAATTACTAGTCTGCAGCTAGGAATTCGGTAACATTGAACGTGAAGACCAACGAAAACATCTATTCTATAACGACATTAATGAATGTCACTCTGAACTACCTATTCTAACCACGACAGAGAGAGAGAGAGAGAGAACGCGAGGACAAAACTCTCCAACAGAACAGAACTTTTCAACATCCCGACGACACCCTGAGCGTAAATATATATATTGATTGCAATTGTTCCCGAATGAGTGAGCGTTCATGTGCAAAGGATTAGCATTTCAATTGTTAATATTTATCAACTCTGTAGTGCCTTCTCAGCTGACCCACACTCCCCTTTTGTCTAACAAGCCGCCATGCCAGTTTAGCCCACTAGGGCACATTCCTTTATAATATTTTGTAACGATACCTACTGTTTGTTATGCATTTCTCTGAATTACTTAGATTAGTAAATAAATTATTTTAAGACAATTGATGTACTGTATGGATGACTCATAGTGAAGACTGGGTTCGTGCAGTTAAACCAACAATTTACAACGTTTGGAATGAGACTGACGTGAGGTAAACTAATACATCATTAATCAGGAGACTAATCGATCAGATATTATAATATCTGAAAGTTATATTAGGAAAATTATAACTTTGTAATCTGAATATTTTCCTTGGTGCCCTGACCTCCTACTTAATTACAGTTACACGATTAATCAGTTTAATCGCGTAGTAATAATTACAGAGAGTTATTTGATAAACATGTCTTCAGTTTAATGATGCCAAAGACACGACACCCAGTATCAGTATCAATAGTGTTAACCCAGTGTCAGTATAAATAGGGTTAATCCAGTATCAGTATAAATAGGGTTAACCCAGTATCAGTATCAATAGGGTTAACCCAGTATCAGTATAAACAGGGTTAACCCAGTATCAGTATAAATAGGGTTAACCCAGTATCAGTATCAATAGGGATAACCCAGTATCAGTATAAATAGGGTTAACCCAGTGTCAGTATAAATAGGGTTAACCCAGTATCAATATAAACAGGGTTAACCCAGTATCAGTATAAATAATTTGTAAGTCACTCTGGATAAGAGCCTTCCCTGTGGCTCAGTTGGTAGAGCATGGTGTGTGCAATGCCAGGGTTGTGGGTTTGATTCCCACAGGGGCCAAAACAAATACATATATATTTTTTGAAATGTATGCATTCACTACTGTAAGTCGCTCTGGATAAGAGCGTCTGCTAAATGATGTAAATGAAAATAGGGTTAACCCAGTATCAATAGTGTTAACCCAGTTTCAGTATCAATAGGGTTAACCCTGCTTCTATGATGGGAATTGTAACCTGGCTCACACTGCCCCATACAAGGTAAAATAAATAAATGAAAATACAAAAGCAGGTCCTGTGCTTCAACTACTCAGACCCCTCACGCATCCTGGCCATGCATTCATACCACTTCTGACACCAATGTAGCAAACAGCGGGGCAAGGAAGTGAACCCAGGTCGCACATGTAAAAGTGGTTTGTGTAAAAGTTGAACAACCTATGCATCAAATTCAAGAGAATCACAACACTATAGAGGAACTATGATACAATAACATTATCATATGAAATGTAGAGGCTCACTACACTATAGAGGCACTACGATACAATTACATTATCATATGAAATGTAGAGGATCACTACACTATAGAGGAACTATGATACAATTACATTATCATATGAAATGTAGAGGATCACTACACTATAGAGGAACTATGATACAATTACATTATCATATGAAATGTAGAGGTTCACTACACTATAGTGGAACTATGATACAATTACATTATCATATGAAATGTAGAGGTTCACTACACTATAGTGGAACTATGATACAATTACATTATCATATGAAATGTAGAGGATCACTACACTATAGAGGAACTATGATACAATTACATTATCATATGAAATGTAGAGGTTCACTACACTATAGTGGAACTATGATACAATTACATTATCATATGAAATGTAGAGGATCACTACACTATAGAGGAACTATGATACAATTACATTATCATATGAAATGTAGAGGATCACTACACTATAGAGGAACTATGATACAATTACATTATCATATGAAATGTAGAGGATCACTACACTATAGAGGAACTATGATACAATTACATTATCATATGAAATGTAGAGGATCACTACACTATAGAGGAACTATGATACAATTACATTATCATATGAAATGTAGAGGATCACTACACTATAGAGGAACTATGATACAATTACATTATCATATGAAATGTAGAGGATCACTACGCTATAGAGGAACTATGATACAATTACATTATCATAGGAAATGTGAAATGAAGAACTATAATATGTGAATATTGATATATTGAATTTGACTTGACTAGTTAGCGCCATTTTGTATGATTACTTGTCCCAGGAGAAGGAAACTGTTAGGTCTGAGTGTTTTACTGTCATTCACTATACTAACATTACACCAACCTGTCTCAGTAGTAGTAGACTGTTAGGAGTGTTTTACTGTCATTCACTATACTAACATTACACCAACCTGTCTCAGTAGTAGTAGACTGTTAGGAGTGTTTTACTGTCATTCACTATACTAACATTACACCAACCTGTCTCAGTAGTAGTAGACTGTTAGGAGTGTTTTACTGTCATTCACTATACTAACATTACACCAACCTGTCTCAGTAGTAGTAGACTGTTAGGAGTGTTTTACTGTCATTCACCATTAAGACTACAGACCTGGCAGTGTACCAGCTGATCCTGTAGTCTTCTTCTGTCTCATTAAGACTACAGAGCTGAATCCTACTCCAGACCACCACCCCATTCCACTATTTAACCCTGTCTAATCCTACTCCAGACCACCACCCCATTCCACTATTTAATCCTGTCTAATTCTACTCCCGACCACCACCCCATTCCACTATTTAACCCTGTCTAATCCTACTCCAGACCACCACCCCATTCCACTATTTAACCCTGTCTAATTCTACTCCCGACCACCACCCCATTCCACTATTTAACCCTGTCTAATCCTACTCCAGACCACCACCCCATTCCACTATTTAACCCTGTCTATTCGTACTCCAGACCACCACCCCATTCCACTATTTAACCCTGTCTAATTCTACTCCAGACCACCACCCCATTCCACTATTTAACCCTGTCTAATCCTACTCCAGACCACCAGCCCATTCCACTATTTAACCCTGTCTAATCCTACTCCAGACCACCACCCCATTCCACTATTTAACCCTGTCTAATCCTACTCCAGACCACCACCCCATTCCACTATTTAACCCTGTCTAATTCTACTCCAGACCACCACCCCATTCCACTATTTAACCCTGTCTAATCCTACTCCAGACCACCACCCCATTCCACTATTTAACCCTGTCTAATCCTACTCCAGACCACCACCCCATTCCACTATTTAACCCTGTCTAATCCTACTCCAGACCACCACCCCATTCCACTATTTAACCCTGTCTAATCCTACTCCAGACCACCACCCCATTCCACTATTTAACCCTGTCTAATCCTACATATACTACATATTCCTTCATCATGCCCTCCTGCCCACTTCTCACATCTAGGCATCTCCCTCCTACACACTGTTGCAACATGCCCACAAACTTGGCACGTAAAACACCAGAGTATGTGCAGAACAAAAGCTCTCACAGAATAACGAACACGTCCTAACTTGACCTTGTCGGGCAAAGACATCAAAACTCAGTAACACAGACAATGTCTTCTCCGTTTCCCCACGCTCTCCAACAGATCTGCTTCTCACCAAACGGGCAGACGTCACCAACACCGGGAAGCTTCAATTTCAACTGATCCTCCTCAACACTTAATGCCCCGTTATCACTCCTTCCAATGATGCCCTGCTCTGGAGAGACATGTCCTCCTCAACACTTAATGTCCTGTTATCACTCCTTCCAATGATGCCCTGCTCTGGAGAGACATTTCCTTCTCGAGCTCCTCCAGAAGTTCTGTGTGATCCTCCATTCCATGTCCACTCCAAAACAATTGCACTTCTTCAGATGCTGATAAATGACTATACTTCCTATAGTGTCATACTTTGTTGTTAGGTTTTTAAAAATATTTCTTTGTCTCTCTTTCACACAACATACCTTCCTGAGTGAAAAGCATTAAGAGTTGATTAGAAAGAGAACATTTCTGTTTGTTGCTTGTTGTGTTTTAAGCCTGTTTTTAGAAGACAAGCCTATAGGCCTATGATACAGTAGGAGATTACCCTGGGGAACACAGGTGGGCACGGAACGAATTCACCCCCCACATCTAATTTACATCAAATACACTCTGTCCACAAATAATATCATCAACTATATGAATACACATAACAATATCATCAACTATATGAATACACATAACAATATCATCAACTATATGAATACACATAACAATATCATCAACTATATGAATACACATAACAATATCATCAACTATATGAACACACATAACAATATCATCAACTATATGAATACACATAACAATATCATCAACTATATGAATACACATAACAATATCATCAACTATATGAACACACATAACAATATCATCAACTATATGAATACACATAACAATATCATCAACTATATGAATACACATAACAATATCATCAACTATATGAATACACATAACAATCATCGTCTTACCTTTTATCTCTCAACAGAAGCAGAGTCTGAATGATCATTTGGTCATCGAAAGTTACTTTCATTTGCTCAACTCTTTTTTTATTTTTTCAGGTTCAGGCCTGTTCTCCCTCACATTCCCTCTCTCTCTTTGGCTCTCTCTGTTTCTATTTCTTTCGCTCTGACTCTCTCTCACACAGCCAACCAATGGACAAATAAATAAATAAAATAATAAACTAAATAACACAGACATGTACAGAAACATATCCTTGACTCAAAAGCTCCAAGAAATACGATATTTTAGTTCCAACTGATATTGTATACTAATGACATCATCATGATTTATCAATGTAACTTTCATTTGAGGCATTAGTACGTAAGAGACATGATTTAGTCAAATCTATGTCAATGTAGACCAGCATAGAGTACAACAACAGATCTATGTTAATGTAGACCAGCATAAAGTACAGCAACAGATCTATGTCAATGTAGACCAGCATAGAGTACAAGAACAGATCTATGTCAATGTAGACCAGCATAAAGTACAACAACAGATCTATGTCAATGTAGACCAGCATAAAGTACAACAACAGATCTATGTCAATGTAGACCAGCATAAAGTACAAGAACAGATCTGTCAATGTAGACCAGCATAAAGTACAACAACAGATCTATGTCAATGTAGACCAGCATAAAGTACAAGAACAGATCTATGTCAATGTAGACCAGCATAAAGTACAACAACAGATCTATGTCAATGTTGACCAGCATAAAGTACCAGAACAGATCTATGGCAATGTAGACCAGCATAAAGTACAACAACAGATCTATGTCAATGTAGACCAGCATAAAGTACAAGAACAGATCTGTCAATGTAGACCAGCATAAAGTACAAGAACAGATCTGTCAATGTAGACCAGCAGAAAGTACAACAACAGATGGATTGGAGTGATGAGTAACATACACCTACAGGTAACTGCCAAAATAAAGGAAACACCAACATAGTGTCTAAATAGTGCATCGGGCCACCAGAACAATGGGCCACCACGAGCCACCAGAACAATGGGCCACCACAAGCCACCAGAACAATGGGCCACCACCAGCCACCAGAACAACGTGCTTTGGCGTAGAATCTACAAGTGTCTGGACATCTCTTGGAGGGATGTGACATCATTCCTCCAGGAGAAATTCCATCAGTTAGTGTTTTGTTGATGGTGGTGGAACACATTGTCTTAGGTGCCGCTCCAGAATCTCCGATATGTGTTTAATTGGGTTGAGACCTGGTTACTGAGACGGCCATGGCATGTTGTGAAACATCAGCAAGTTGAGCAGTCGTCACTGAAGCTCCTGCCAAACGTGCCCCAACAAACACCAATTGTTCAGCTCTTCCTGAGCAGGGTAACAATATTTCCTGGTAGCAGCTCCTCTCTCCCCAGGGGTAGCAGCTCCTCTCTCTCCAGGGGTAGCAGCTCCTCTCTCCCCAGGGGTAGCAGCTCCTCTCTCCCCAGGGGTAGCAACTCCTCTCCTGCCCCAGGGGTAGAAACTCCTCTCCTGCCCCAGGGGTAGAAACTCCTCTCCTGCCCCAGGGTTAGCAACTCTTCTCTCCCCAGGGGTAGCAGCTCCTCTCCTGCCCCAGGGGTAGCAACTCCTCTCTCTCCAGGGGTAGCAACTCCTCTCTCCCCCAGGGTAGCAGCTCCTCTCTCTCCAGGGGTAGCAACTCCTCTCTCCCCAGGGGTTGCAACTCCTAGGATTTGAAGACATTGGGGGCTTAGCCCATAGCCAGGAGGAGGGTCCTGGGGCATTCTCTCCTTCTCTCGTCCCTCCCCAAAAAATATTTTCATTTTGAGATTAGATTTTTTCAGGTAACTTGTACCTTCCCACCTGCCACAGCAGACACAGTCAGTACTCAATTACAGTTGCTACTGTGTGTCTCTACTCTGAAACGTTCTCTGCTGTGAAACGTTCTCTACTCTGAAACGTTCTCTACTCTGGAACACTCTACTCTAGAACACTCTACTCTAGAACACTCTCTACTCTGAAACACATACATCTAACTGATTAAAGTCTCTCTCTCTCTCTCTCTCTCTCTCTCTCTCTCTCTCTCTCTCTCTCTCTCTCTCTCTCAGAACGTATAGGCCTAGGCGATGCTGTTGGTTCATTGATTGCATGCCACAGTTTATGATTGAAGAAATGAACAGGCGGGAAAGCGGCCTCCATTCGGACTGGTTACCTTATGCTACACTCCAGACTGTCTATCCATTAGTCTGGGAGAGAACATATAGACCATGCTGTTGGATGGACTGGTTACCTTAAGCTACACTCCATACTGTCTATCCATTAGTCTGGGAGAGAACGTATAGGCCATGCTGTTGGATGGACTGGTTACCTTATGCTACACTCCAGACTGTCTATCCATTAGTCTGGGAGAGAACGTATAGACCATGCTGTTGGATGGACTGGTTACCTTATGCTACACTCCAGACTGTCTATCCATTAGTCTGGGAGAGAACGTATAGACCATGCTGTTGGATGGACTGGTTACCTTATGCTACACTACAGACTGTCTATCCATTAGTCTGGGAGAGAACGTATAGACCATGCTGTTGGTTCATTGATTGCATGCTCCTAAAACATTGGTGGATTTTTGCAGTGAAGTAACCAGAGCATACACAGCATATGATTGAAAAAACAAACAGGCAGGAAAGCGGCCTCCATTCGCTAGTCGAGCTATTCCCCTGCCCCTGTTCATGGCTTTTTAATAATCATCCATTCTAAATCAAAACATTTTAAAAATATTAAGGCCAGGCACCCCCCTTATGAAAAAGCACTATAGGACTACTATAAAAGATTATTATACAAATATAACTACAAAACATATAGTATTCTTATGGTAAATGTGGACATACTATAGAATAACTATAGCGTTCTGATAGTAAAAATATAGCAATAACTATAGCAAAATTATAGTGATCCTATAAGATTACTATAGAAGAATATTATAGAAATATCACAGAAAAAAGTTTTAAATATTCTATAGTATTCTTATGGTAAATTCAGACATACTATAGTAATCTTAAATGATTACTATAACATCTGATAGTGATACTAAAGCAATAACTAATATTATACACTAGTATACTAATATACAAAGATATACTAATGGTATATCTTATGGTAATATTATAGCAATCTGATAGTGATACTACAGCAATAACTATAGTAGAAAAAAGTTTTTTTTGTTCCAGAGATTTCTGTAAGTCTTTAGCTGACACTAGGATTCTTCTTAAACTTATTGAGAATTATTGTATGTGCTCTTGCAGTCATCTTTGCAGGACGGCCACTTCTAGGGAGGGTAGCAACAGTGCTGAACTTTCTCCATTTATAGACAATTTGTCTTACCGTGGACTGATGAACATCAAGGCTTTTAGAGATGCTTTTGTAACCCAATAATTCTTAATCTTAGGTCTTCTGAGATCTCTTTTGTTCGAGGCTGTCCACAGACACCGACCACGGACTGGGGACCCTCGCAGCGGGCCCCGGACTAGAGGGCGAATCTGGCTGCGCCCGGCTGGCGGGCGACTCTGCCTGCACCCGGCTGGCGGGCGACTCTGGCGGCTCCGGACAGGCGGGCGGCTCCGGCGGCTCCGGACTGACGGGCGGCTCTGGCGGCTCCGAACTGGCGGGCGGCTCCGGCGGCTCCGGACTGGCGGGCGGCTCCGGCGGCTCCGGACTGACGGGCGGCTCCGGCGGCTCCGAACTGGCGGGCGGCTCCGGCGGCTCCGGACTGGCGGGCGGCTCCGGCGGCTCCGGACAGGCGGGCGGCTCCGGCGGCTCCGGACAGGCGGGCGGCTCCGGCGGCTCCGGACTGGCGGGCGGCTCCGGCGGCTCCGGACAGGCGGGCGGCTCCGGCGGCTCCGGACTGGCGGGCGGCTCCGGCGGCTCCGGACAGGCGGGCGGCTCCGGCGGCTCCGGACAGGCGGGCGGCTCCGGCGGCTCCGGACTGGCGGGCGGCTCCGGCGGCTCCGGACTGGCGGGCTGCTCTGGCGGCTCCGGACTGGCGGGCTGCTCCGGCGGCTCCGGACAGGCGGGCGGCTCGGGCAGCTCTGGTGGCTCCGGACAGGTGGGCGGCTGTGGCGGCTCCGGACTGGCGGGCGGCTCTGGCGGCTCCGGACTGGCGGGCGGCTCTGGCGACTCCAGACTGGCGGGCGGCTCTGGCCAGATTCCCACGGGGGGCCAGTACAAAAAAAATAAAAAATGCATGAAATGAAATGAAATCTATGAAATGTATGCATTCACTACTGTAAGTCGCTCTGGATAAGAGCGTCTGCTAAATGACATAAATGTAAATGTAAATAGACCACCCTGCTCATCACTGCCTATATAGACCACCCTGCTCCTCACTGCCTATATAGACCGCCCTGCTC
>NC_042988.1:41939102-42056602 GCF_901001165.1 Salmo trutta | reverse complement strand
AATACTGTCTACTAGGACCTATTACCATCTAGTAGGGAGATGTCTTCAATACTGTCTACTAGGACCTATTACCATCTAGTAGGGAGATGTCTTCAATACTGTCTACTGTCTATTACCATCTAGTAGGGAGATGTCTTCAATACTGTCTACTGTCTATTACCATCTAGTAGGGAGATGTCTACAATACTGTCTACTAGGACCTATTACCATCTAGTAGGAAGATGTCTTCAATACTGTCTACTAGGGTCTATTACCATCTAGTAGGGAGATGTCTTCAATACTGTCTACTGTCTATTACCATCTAGTAGGGAGATGTCTACAATACTGTCTACTAGGGTCTATTACCATCTAGTAGGGAGATGTCTTCAATACTGTCTACTAGGACCTATTACCATCTAGTAGGGAGATGTCTTCAATACTGTCTACTGTCTATTACCATCTAGTAGGGAGATGCCTACAATACTGTCTACTAGGACCTATTACCATCTAGTAGGGAGATGTCTACAATACTGTCTACTGTCTATTACCATCTAGTAGGGAGATGTCTTCAATACTGTCTACTAGGGTCTATTACCATCTAGTAGTTAAATAGATAAATGAACCCTCACAAAAGGCCTTCTCTCCTAAACACTACACATGTGCTCACACATCCCCACACTCTCTTCTGACAGTATAAGAGGAAGTGTCACTACAAATAAAGAGAGAGGGAGAGAAACAACCTCATGAATAAATAAATAATAATATGCATAAATAATCTGGTCCAATAGGGAATGATTTATCCGTTGGGTCACGTCTGGACAGTGTGTGTGTCAGACCTATTATTCTCCACCTGTTACCAAGTCCCTGTTGACCTCTGGAGTTAAATAGGCAGCCCAGAATTTGTGTGTGGGTAGTGTGTGTGTGTGCGTGTTTGTGCGTGCTGGAGCGTGTGTGTGTTAGCGTACCTCATACAGAGTCATGTTAATAGCAGCACGACTCATGGAAGAGCCAGAACAGAGAGAGTGTGTTCAAACTGACTAAATCAACATGTCAGAAACTCTACCAAGTGTTCAAACTGACTAAATCAACATGTCAGAAACTCTACCAAGTGTTCAGACTGACTAAATCAACATGTCAGAAACTCTACCAAGTGTTCACACTGACTAAATCAACATGTCAGAAACTCTACCAAGTGTTCACACTGACTAAATCAACATGTCAGAAACTCTACCAAGTGTTCACACTGACTAAATCAATATGTCAGAAACTCTACCAAGTGTTGAAACTGACTAAATCAACATGTCAGAAACTCTACCAAGTGTTCACACTGACTAAACTCCCGAGTTGAGCAGTGGTCTAAGCCTCTAGAGATTCTGGGTTTGAGTCCAGGCTCTGCCGTGACCGGGAGACCCATGGGGCGGCACACAAATGGCCCAGCGTTGTCCGGGTTAGGGGGAGGGTTTGGCCGGCAGGGATGTAGTTGTCCCATCACGCATTAGCGACTCCTATGGCCGGCCGGGCGCAGTGCACACTGACACGGTCTCCAGGTGTTTCCTCCAACACATTGGTGTGGCTGGCTTCCGGGTTAAGTTGACATTGTGTCAAGAAGCAGTGCAGCTTGGTTGGGTTGTGTTTCGGAGGACGCACGGCTCTCGAACTTCGCCTCTCCTGAGTCCGTACAGGAGTTGCAGCAATGAGACAAGACTGTAACAACCAATTGGATACCATGAAATTGGGGAGAAAACAGGGTAAAAAAAAGAAATAACAACATAAAATAACTACTATTTTGGAGCCTGTCAACACCTCATATCCCATTTACTGTTGTTTTCCACAGCCTGCCAGGCTCAGACATAGAATCACCTTTGAAGTTCAGACGGAAACAGTAATAGTTGGAATAGTAACTGAAGTCTGGACACTGACTGTAGACCTCATGTAGTCTATTATAATATTAACTGAAGTCTGGACACTGACTGTAGGCTTCATGTAGTCTATTATACTATTAACTGAAGACTGGACACTGACTGTAGGCCTCATGTAGTCTATTATAATATTAACTGAAGTCTGGACACTGACTGTAGGCCTCATGTAGCCTATTATAATATTAACTGAAGTCTGGACACTGACTGTAGGTCTCATGTAGTCTATTATAATATTAACTGAAGTCTGGACACTGACTGTAGGCTTCATGTAGTCTATTATACTATTAACTGAAGACTGGACACTGACTGTAGGCCTCATGTAGTCTATTATAATATGAACTGAATTCTGGACACTGACTGTAGGTCTCATGTAGCCTATTATAATATGTGTAAGTTAAAGAAGAGCCACACACTCTAGGAGCTCAGATACAGTAATTTAATAACCTAATAACCAACGTTTATACAGACAAGCTGTCTTCATCAGGGTATAATGACAAACACTGTGGGTCACTAGTTTAAACAGACAAGCTGTCTTCATCAGGGTATAATGACAAACACTGTGGGTCACTAGTTTATACAGCGTCAAAGGACACACACAGGGGTCTGTAATCATGGACGGGTGTGGCTTGATATCATTGGTTCATTTACAGATATAAAAACATAAACTGATAGAATGCGATCATAGATACAATACGGCTACATAGACCTGCAAACATATACAATGAATAGCAAAATCACAAGAGTGACTTCGGATCAAAGTCTACATTGAGACCGAAGGGAGCAAGGGTCTTTAAATTAAAGATCCAGGCAGCCTCTCGTTTTAACAATCAATTATATAGGTCACCCCCTCTCCTAGGCAGGGTGACATGTTCGATGCCAATATAACGCAGAGACGAAATCGAATGTTTTGCTTCCAAAAAGTGGGCCGCAACTGGGTAAGTCAAGTTTTTACACCTAATGGTGCTACGATGCTCCGAGATTCATACTTTAAATTGGTGCTTAGTTTTACCTACATAATGTTTACGACAAGGACAAGTTATAAGATAAATAACTGCCTTAGTGGAGCATGGGATAACACCTTTGATTGGGATTTGTTTCCCTATTTGGGGGTGTTTAATCTACATTTGTAAGTGCCACTGCAGTCATTACAATTATAGTTTCCATCTGGTAGAAGCGCAAACAGACGTTGTGCAGGGTATTTTGGGTAAATCAGAGTTTACCAATTTATTACTGAGATTTCTGCTCCACTAAGGCAACATCATGACCAACTTTAGCGTTATTTGTTTTAGTGAAACATCATGACCAACTTTAGTCTTTAATGTTTTAGAGAAACATCATGAACAACTTTAGTCTTCTGTGTTTTAGAGAGACATCATGACCAACTTTAGTCTTTACTGTTTTAGAGAGACATCATGACCAACTTTAGTCTTTACTGTTTTAGAGAGACATCATGACCAACTTTAGTGTTCTGTGGTTTAGAGAAACATCATGACCAACTTTAGTCTTTACTGTTTCAGAGAAACATCATGACCGACTTCAGACCTTGAAGCAGTTCAGAACGGACTGCTTCCTTTCTTTTGTTCTGACGTTTTCCAACGACATTAATGGTTCATGAATCACATGCCTCTATTCCACTAAGACCTAATTGAAACACAAAGCTGAAAATGGAATCAGGGCTGTGTGTCATTCTTATCGAAAGTCCCGTTAACTCTCTCTCAAAAACACACGCGTATAAACGCTTGCATCCACACACACACACACACACACACACACACACACACACACACACACACACACACACACACACACACACACACACACACACACACACACACACACACACACACACACACACACACACACACCTCAATCTAGCCATCTCTGGTCACTGTCAGCAGCTAGTTAATGAGAAGGGGACTAAAATCAATGCACACACCATGGGAGGAATACCTGATTACCTACCCCTCGTGTTTGTGTGTCAGTCTGTGTGTGTGAGTCTATGTGTTTCTGTGTCTGTGTCCTTTATCTTCCTCAGTGGGGAAAGAGAGAAATAAAGAAGTAAACTTAAAGAAGAACGTCGTCCTGAATAATTTCTGCACTCTAATCTCTTCCTTTCTCTCTCCCTCTCTCTCCCTCCCTCTCTCTCTTGCTCTCCCTCCACAGCAACTCATATCTCTCAGTGTCACTGATGTCACCCAGCCCATCAGGGCTCAAAGGCCCCCAATTACCAAATATAAAGCAACGTCCACACATCCTCTGTCTCCACTCCATCTCTCTCTCTTCCCTCTGTTCTGAATCGCTACCCTCCCTCTCTCTCTCTTTCCCTCTGTTCTGAATCGCTACCCTCCCTCTGTTCTGAATCGCTACCCTCCCTCTCTCTCTCTCCCCCTCAGGGCTCCAGATCCTCTATCAGTTCTGACTCTCTACCCTCCCAGTATAGTAAACACAGACTGGACAACAGGACAACGGTCCTAAGCACACAGCCAAGACAATGCAGGAGTCTCTGAATGTCAATGCAGGAGTCTCTGACGTCACAGGGTTCCTCTCCTAGAAGACAGTCCTCTGGTCTGGAGAGATTCCACCGGGGCCGCATCACAACACTCTGTTGCTATAGTGACCCTGCATCACAACACTCTGTTGCTATAATGACCCTGCATTACAACACTCTGTTGCTATAGTGCCCCTGCATTACAACACTCTGTTGCTATAGTGCCCCTGCATCACAACACTCTGTTGCTATAGTGACCCTGCATCACAACACTCTGTTGCTATAGTGACCCTGCATCACAACACTCTGTTGCTATAGTGACCCTGCATCACAACACTCTGTTGCTATAGTGACCCTGCATCACAACACTCTGTTGCTATAGTAACCCTCAACTATCAAAATAAAGAAAGTCCCACACTCCATATATACTGCTCAAAAAATAAAGTGAACACTTAAACAACACATCCTAGATCTGAATGAAAGAAATAATCTTATTAAATACTTTTTTCTTTACATAATTGAATGTGCTGACAACAAAATCACACAAAAATAATCAATGGAAATCCAATTTATCAACCAATGGAGGTCTGGATTTGGAGTCACAGTCAAAATCAAAGTGGAAAACCACACTACAGGCTGATCCAACTTTGATGTAATGTCTTTAAAACAAGTCAAAATGAGGCTCAGTAGTGTGTGTGGCCTCCACGTGCCTGTATGACCTCCCTACAACGCCTGGGCATGCTCCTGATGAGGTGGCGGATGGTCTCCTGAGGGATCTCCTCCCAGACCTGGACTAAAGCATCCGCCAACTCCTGGACAGTCTGTGGTGCAACGTGGCGTTGGTGGATGGAGCGAGACATGATGTCCCAGATGTGCTCAATTAGATTCAGGTCTGGGGAACGGGCGGGCCAGTCCATAGCATCAATGCCTTCCTCTTGCAGGAACTACTGACACACTCCAGCAACATGAGGTCTAGCATTGTCTTGCATTAGGAGGAACCCAGGGCCAACCGCACCAGCATATGGTCTCACAAGGGGTCTGAGGATCTCATCTCGGTACCTAATGGCAGTCAGGCTACCTCTGGCGAGCACATGGAGGGCTGTGCGGCCCCCCAAAGAAATGCCACCTCACACCATGACTGACCCACCGTCATGCTGGAGGATGTTGCAGGAAGCAGAACGTTCTCCACGGCTCTCCAGACTCTGTCACATCTGTCATGTGCTCAGTGTGAACCTGCTTTCATCTGTGAAGAGCACAGGGCGCCAGTGGCGAATTTGCCAATCTTGCTGTTCTCTGGCAAATGCCAAACGTCCTGCACGGTGTTGGGCTGTAAGCACAACCCCCACTTGTGGACGTCGGGCCCTCATACCACCCTCATGGAGTCTGTTTCTGACCGTTTGAGCAGACACATGCACATTTGTGGCCTGCTGGAGGTCATTTTGCAGGGCTCTGGCAGTGCTTCTCCTGCTCCTCCTTGAACAAAGGCAGAGGGAGCGGTCCTGCTGCTGGGTTGTTGCCCTCCTACGGCCTCCTCCACGTCTCTTGAGGTACTGGCCTGTCTCCTGGTAGCGCCTCCATGCTCTGGACACTACGCTGACAGACACAGCAAACCTTCTTGCCACAGCTCGCATTGATGTGCCATCCTGGATGAGCTGCACTACCTGAGCCACTTGTGTGGGTTGTAGACTCCGTCTCATGCTACCACTAGAGTGAAAGCACCGCCAGCATTCAAAAGTGACCAAAACATCAGCCAGGAAGCATAGGAACTGAGAAGTGGTCTGTGGTCCCCACCTGCAGAACCACTCCTTTATTGGGGGTGTCTTGCTAATTGCCTATAATTTCCACCTGTTGTCTATTCCATTTGCACAACAGCATGTGAAATTTATTGTCAATCAGTGTTGCTTCCTAAGTGGACAGTTTGATTTCACAGAAGTGTGATTGACTTGGAGTTACATTGTGTTGTTTAAGTGTTCCCTTTATTTTTTGAGCAGTGTATAAACTCCTAGTAATTTATTGGGTATTTACCAACGTTTCAGCATCACTGTTCTTTCTTCAGGGTGATGTCATGAATACTTGAACCAGGTTATGTAGACAAAGAGTGGAATTAGTGCAACCAATGACAATAGTAAGGGGTGTGTCATAATTATTAAGTTAATTATAATTAATTAATGAAACTGTTAAAAAACAGTTTACAGCATATTACATATATTAGGCTATAAATAATTGAATATTGTACATAACATTAGCATCAACATACATTATTGTTTAATTCAATTTCAAATATTTAATTGTTTCGTATTTCATTTCATATTTGTTACATGCAACCAGTCGAAGGTTGACGTTTGTCATGAATCTTGACCTGCGACTGGCAGAGGCAATGTAAAATCAATAACAAAATTGTTTTCACAATTAAAACCTCTTTGGGCTAGGGGGCAATATTTTGACATCCGGATGAAAAGCGTGCCCAAGGTAAACTGCCTGTTACTCAGGCCCAGAAGCTAGAATGTGGATATAATTGGTAGATTTAGATAGAAAACACCCTAAAGTTTCTAAAACTGTTTGAATGGTGTCTGTGAGTATAACAGAACTCATATGGCAGGCAAAAACCTGAGAAGATTCCATACAGGAAGTGCCCTCTCTGACCATTCCTTGAGCTTCTTGACTCTTTTTATTGAAAACTTAGGATCTTTGCTGTAACGTGACACTTCCTACGGCTCCCATAGGCTCTCAGAACCCGGGAAAAAGCTGAATGATGTCGAGGCAGCCCCTGGCTGAAAAACATTAGCGCATTTGGATAGTGGTCGGTCAGAGTACTATGAGACTGAGGCGCGTGCACGAGGCGACCCCATGTTTTTTTTTCTCTCTCTTTGTCCTAAAACACGATTCCCGGTCGGAATATTATCGCTTTTTTACGAGAAAAATTGCATAAAAATTGATTTTAAACAGCGGTTGACATGCTTCGAAGTACGGTAATGGAATATTTAGAATTTTTTTGTCACGAAACGCGTCGTGCGCATCAACGCTGAATCGTGGCTTTGCAGGCTCTGGCTGAAACAAAGTAGCGCGTTTGGGTAGTGGCTGGTTACAGTACTGTGAGAGTCAGGCTCGACCGAAAGCTTTGTTTTCTTTCCTCTGTTTAGCTAAATGGACATTCCCGGTCGGAATATTATCGCTTTTTTATGAGAAAAATCGCATAAAAATTGATTTTAAACAGCGTTTGACATGCTTCGAAGTACGGTAATGGAATATTTAGATTTTTTATTTTCACGATACGCGCCGGGCGCGTCACCCTTTGTTACCCTTCCGATAGTGTCTTGAACGCACGAACAAAACATAGGATATTTGAACATAACTGTGGATTATTTTGAACCAAACCAACATTTGTTATTGAAGCAGAAGTCCTGGGAGTGCATTCTGACGAAGAACAGCAAAGGTAATCCAATTTTTATTATAGTAAATCGGAGTTTGGTGAGTGCCAAACTTGGTGGGTGTCAAAATAGCTAGCCCGTGATGGCGAGCTATCTACTCAGAATATTGCAAAATGTGCTTTTGCTGAAAAGCTATTTTAAAATCGGACATAGCGATTGCATAAAGGAGTTCTGTATCTATAATTCTTAAAATAATTGCTATGTTTTTTGTGAACGTTTATCGTGAATAATTTAGTAAATTCACCGGAAGTTTGCGGTGGGTATGCTAGTTCTGAACCTCACATGCTAATGTAAAAACCTGTTTTTTGATATAAATATGAACTTGATTGAACAAAACATGCATGTATTGTATAACATAATGTCCTAGGAGTGTCATCTGATGAAGATCATCAAAGGTTAGTGCTGCATTTAGCTGTGGTTTGGGTTTATGTGACATTATATGCTAGCTTGGAAAATGGGTGTCTGATTATTTCTGGCTGGGTACGCTGCTGACATAATCTAATGTTTTGCTTTCGTTGTAAAGCCTTTTTGAAATCGGACAGTGTGGTTAGATTAACGAGAGTCTTGTCTTTAAAATGGAGACGCGCGCCCCTGTCAGTGTTCTCAGATTGACCACTATCCAAATCCCCTACTGTTTTCCGCCCAGGGACTGCAGAGTCATCAATCCCCGTTCTGGCGCCTTCTGAGAGCCTATGGGAGCCTTAGAAAATGTCACGTTACAGCAGAGATCCTCTGTTTTCCATAAAGAGGCTATAAAAAGGCCAAGAAATGGTCAGAGAGGGCACTTCCTGTATGGAATCTTCTCAGGTTTTGGCCTGCCATATGAGTTCTGTTATACTCACAGACACCTTTGAAACAGTTTTAGAAACTTAAGGCTGTTTTCTATCCAAATAAAATAAATATATGCATAATCTAGTTTCTGGGCAGGAGTAATAACCAGATTAAATCAGGTACGTTTTTTATCTTGCCGTGAAAATACTGCCCCCTATCCTAAACAGGCTAAGTGGCTCCCATTTTGGCTGTTGTGTTTTCATGCGCGTGAATGAGAGCATGTTCTTTGTTGTTTATCTCCGGTAAAGACAATAACGATTCTCCGTCTTAAATTTTATTTTTTATTTTTTATTTTTTCTTATTTGTTTGAGTATAACAAACCTGAGGTTTAATTATAAACGTTGTTTGACTTGTTTGGAGAAGTTTATTGGTAACATTTGGGATTCATTTTGTATGCATTTTGAAGGAGGGAAACCGGTAGATTATTGAATGAAGCACGCCAGCTAAGCTGAGACATTATCGGCCAAAAGGACCATTTGTGATGTAGCTGGGACCTTTTGGAGTGCCAACAGAAGAAGATCTTCAAAGGTAAGGCATTTATTTTATCGCTATTTCTGACTTTCGTGGCGCACCTTAATGGTTGAAAAATGTTTTTCATGCTCTTGTATGCGGGGCGCTGTCCTCAGATAATCGCATTGTGTGCTTTCGCCATAAAGCCTTTTTGAAATCTGACACAGCGGCTGGAATAACAAGAACTTAAGCTTTATTTTGATGTATGACACTTGCATTTTCATGAATGTTAAATATTTCTATTACTGTAATTTGAATTTCGCGCTCTGCAATATCACCGGATGTTGTCGAGGTGGGTCGCTAGCAGAACGCCTGCACCAGAAAGGTTAACATGCCTTTTCTTGTTTCAAGTATGTTTAATTATGAAAAGTACAATATATCCTTGTTTGTACAACTATGGAGCATATGTTCATATATAATTTCACAATTAGTTTTTCAACATAAAAGACGTACAACAAATTATCACACTGGCATTTTAACAGTGTTATTGTAAGAGTTTAAATGTTTAAACAGAGGATACATCTAAAACAGTATAAAACAAGTGCAGTATGTGCTGAGAATGTTACTTTAACGTCAACTCATAACGTCACACTATAACTTCATGGTGGTCTTGTGGAAAGACTGCATGTTGTTTTGGGTGGATTGAGTGACGTCTTCATCAACATTTGCAGAATATTCCTGGAATATTTTCACCTCTGTGTTTGTGGGACCACTTAGTGCTGGAATGAGGTGTCTGTTTGTTCCCAATTCTATCAGAAATTATGGTACTCATTTGAAGGTCCTGTGTCAAGGTCCTCACAAATATAGGGAGACGAGTATGCGTGTGTGTCCAGCGTGTGTGTGTGTGTGTGTTTGTGTGTGTGTGTGTGTGTGTGTGTGTGTTTGTGTGTGTGTGTGTGTGTGTGTGTGTGTGTGTGTGTGTGTGTTTGTGTGTGTGTGTGTGTGTGTGTGTGTGTGTGTGTGTGTGTGTGTGTGTGTGTGTGTGTGTGTGTGTTTGTGTGTGTATGTGTGTGTCCAGTGTGTTTGTCCTGTGTGTTTGTCCTGTGTGTTTGTCCTGTGTGTGTGTGTGCGTGTCCAGTGTGTGTGTGTGTGTGTGTGTGTGTGTGTACATGTGTGTGTGTGTGTACACGTGTGTGTGTGTGTACACGTGTGTGTGTGTGTGTGTGTCCAGTGTGTGTACAGTGTGTGTGTGTTTGTGTTTGTGTGTGTGTCCGGTGTGTTTGTCCTGTGTGTGTGTGTGTGTGTCCAGTGTGTGTGTGTGTGTGTGTGTGTGTGTCCAGTGTGTGTACAGTGTGTGTACAGTGTGTGTGTCCAGTGACTGTGTCTGTGTTTGTGTCCAGTGTGTCCAATGTGTGTCCTGTGTCTGTGTCTGTGTCTGTGTCTGTGTCTGTGTCTGTGTCTGTGTGTCCAGTTTGTGTGTGTCCAGTGTGTGTGTGTCCAGTGTGTGTGTGTGTGTTTGTGAGTGTGTGTGTGTGTGTCCTGTGTGTGTGTGTGTGTCCAGTGTGTTTGTCCTGTGTGTATGTGTGTGTGTGTGTGTGTGTGTGTGAGAGTGTGAGTGCGTGTCCAGTGTGTGTGTGTCCAGTGTGTGTGTGTCCGTGTGTGTGAGTGTGAGTGTGTGTGTCCTGTGTGTCCAGTGTGTGTGTGTCCAGTGTGTGTGTGTCCAGTGTGTGAGTGTGTGTCCAGTGTGTGTGTGTGTGATTGTCCGTCCAGTGTGTGTGTGTCAAGGGTGTGTGTCCAGTGTGTGTCAAGGGTATGTGTCCAGTGTGTCTGTGTATATCCAGTGTGTGTGTGTCCAGTGTGTGTGTACAATGTGTGTGTGTGCTGTGTGAGTATGTGTGTGTGTGTGTGTGTGTGTGTGTGTGTGTGTGTGTGAGATTGTCCGTCCAGTGTGTGTCAAGGGTGTGTGTCCAGTGTGTGTGTGTGTCCAGTGTGTGTGTGTATATCCAGTGTGTGTGTACAATGTGTGTGTGTCCAGTTGTGTGTGCTGTTGTGAGTATGTGTGTTTGTGTGTGTGTGTCAGGTTATTAGTCACAGTGACACTGAGGAATCATCATTGACCCTAAACCCTGGATAGAGGGGCTCAGTGAATGTGGTGTGGAATGTGTACAGGAGGGTCAGTGTGTCAGAGGAGGCTCTATAGAAGGACAGAGTGCCGGCTGGCCAGTCCAGATACACTCCTACTCTGTGGGAGCTGGAGGAGGGGACGTCTATGGTAGTGGGATTATTATTGTGACAGGCTCTGTAAGTGTTGTCAGAGCAGAACAGACTCCAGGACTTGTCATTCCATCCAAGACAACAGTCCTTAACCCCTCTTCTCCTGCTGATTCCTTTATATGTCACTCCTATAACAGCCCCTCTCCCACTCCACTCTACCTCCCAGTAACACCGTCCAGTCAGACCCTCTCTACACAGCACCTGTCCCCAGTCCTCAAATCTCTCTGGGTGATCAGGATATGGCTGCTCCTCTGCTCTCCATGTTACCTTTCTGTTCTCCTCAGACAGAGAGAGGTGTCTGTTTACTGTGTTTGGGTCCAGTGTGAGATCACAGACATCTGATGGATGAAACCAGACACAATATTAGAAATCATCATCATTCACATTAGAATGTTAACTCACTTTTCACTAATTAATTTAATGTAGATGTTTCTAGGTATCAAAAGGAGAAGTTAAGGTAACTTGAGACTTGTTGAATGATCATATGTTATACTGTATGGTAATATAAAACACACTTATTCCCATTAATTACACACACACACACACTTAACACGAGCGCGCCACACACACACACACACACACTCACCTGTATACATGAACACACACACACACACACACAGTCATATCAACTCTTTGTAAACGTTGGTGTCCCTGATTTCTGCTTCTGTAGAACTACAGCTGATATTTAATATGACCAAGTCAGTAATGATGGTGGTCTTTGACATAACTTGAATTAAGACTTATTCTTAGTCATATTCTTCACAGCAGTCAACACTCACATTTTCTAAGCCCAGGTTTCATTGTGTTCTCTCCACCATGTTCCACACTGTAGCGGTAAGCAGAAGAACAGACAGTCATTGAGGGATACACCTGAACTCACACACACACAACACACATATACACACTGGACACACACACACACAAACTGGACACATTTACACACTGGACACATATACACACACACACAAACTGGACACAAACAAACACTGGACACACACACACACACACACACTGGACACATATACACACACACAAACTGGACACAAACACACACTGGACACACACACACACACACTGGTTAAGTGTTGGTAAGAACGTTTTCAGTGTTTGTGTCCAGTGTGTGTGTGTCTGTGTGTGTGTGTCCAGTGTGTGTATGTGTCCAGTGTGTGTGTGAGTGTGTGTGTGAGTGTGTGTCCTGTGTGTGTTGTGTGTGTGCATGTGTCCGGTGTGTGTGTGTGTCCAGTATGTGTGTGTCCAGTGTGTGTGAGTTCAGTGTGTGTGTGTGTCCTGTGTGTGTGTGTGTGTGAGTTCAGTGTGTGTGCGCGTGTCCTGTGTGTGTGTGTGTCCTGTGTGTGTGTGTGTCCTGTGTGTGTGTGTGAGTGTGTGTGTGTGTGAGTGTGTGTGTGTGTGAGTGTGTGTGTGAGTTCAGTGTGTGTGCGCGTGTCCTGTGTGTGTCCTGTGTGTGTGTTCAGTGTGTGTATTTGTCCTGTGTGTGTGTCCTGTGTGTGTGTGTGTGGATGGGTGTTAAACACACACACACACACACTCAGCATATAACTTTGTCCAAGTGGTGGTAAGAATGTTTGTCTTAACTAGCCTGAAAAGTCAAACATGTCTGATATGAACATTGACATAAACCCTCTACATACTTGAGTTTCTCCAGTCTGCAGTGTGGATCCTCCAGTCCAGCAGAGAGCAGTCTGACTCCTGAGTCTCCTGGGTGATTGTAGCTCAGGTCCAGCTCTCTCAGGTGTGAGGGGTTTGACCTCAGAGCTGAGACCAGAGAGGCACAGCCTTCCTCTGTGACTAGACAGCCTGACAGCCTGCAAAGAGTTAAATCATATTAAAACCACACTGCTATTCTTTGGTGGTGAAAATAGTGGCAGCATATTTTTTCTAATGTTCAGATATATCAGTGTCCTGAAACCTGCCATATCTATTCATAAATTAATATATCATTATTATAAATTATCATAATTTTACTTTAAACATGTATAGTACAAATATTTGAGTAGACTGACCAGACCAGTTTAAAAAGCAGTATCAGTCAAAAGACAGACAGTGAGGTATCAGATTTAGATTGTATTGAGTATACAGTCCACACCATATCTATTTTGACAGTGAAGCTAACATGTTAAATGTGGCTCTATACTCCAACATTTTGGATTTCAGATCAAATGTTTCATATGAGGTGACAGTATATAATGTCACCTTTTATTTGAGGATATTTTTGTAAAGCTTCACTGTCCAAACACATATGGTTTGGACTATGTGTGTCTGGTAAACACATGTGGATCTGGTGAACAGTTATCACTTGTTGACCAACTACAGGAATACTGACCTCAGAGTCTCCAGTTTACAGTGGGGATTCCCCAGTCCAGCAGAGAGCAGCTTCACTCCTGAATCCTTCAGGTCATTGTTACTCAGGTCCAGCTCTCTCAGGTGTGAGGGGTTTGACCTCAGAGCTGAGACCAGAGAAGCACAGCCTTCCTCTGTGACTCCACAGCCTGACAGCCTGACAAAGAGATCATCATGACTTCACAAACACTATTAATTTAACACCAGTAGTGTAGAAGGACATTGGTAGATGAATTTGGTTTATTCTTCCAAAGATTAATATTCTGTAAACATCAATGTATTAACAATATGTTTTTCAATATATATTATATACATACTATAATACATTTTCTTCTCTAAACTGAATATTTATTCTTGATGATTAGTTCTTAAATGCAATTGTATGTACTCACAGAACAGCTCTGGAGGCTTTGACCACTGGCAGCAGCCTTAGAAGACCTTCCTCTGATCTGGAGTATTTCTTCAGGTCAAACACATCCAGCTCCTTTTCTGAAGTCAGCAACACAAAGACCAGAGCTGACCACTGTGCAGGTGACAGGTTGGGTTTTGAGAGACTTCCTGATCTCAGGTAGCTTTGGATCTCCTCCACTAGAGAATGGTCATTCAGTTCATTCAGACAGTGGAACAGATTGATGCACCTCTCTGGAGATGGATTCTCCCTGATCTTCTCCTTGACGTACTTGACTGTTTCGTCATGGCTCTTTGAGCTGCTTCTTGTCTTTGTCAGTAGACCTCGTAAGTACTTCTGATTGGACTCCAGTGAGAGGCCCAGAAGGAAGCGGAGGAAAAGGTCCAGTTTTCCTGTCTCACTTTGTAAGGCTTTATCCACAGCACTCTTGTAGAAAGTAACTTTAGGCTTGTCTCTGAACAGCGCAGAAAGGTTCCTGGATGTTGATTGAGGTTTGGCCATTAGATTTTCATTGCTGTTGATGAATGAGAGAAACACATATAGAGCAGCCAGAAACTCCTGAATGCTCAGATGAACAAAGCAGTACACCTTGTCCTGGTAAAGCCCACATTCCTCTTTAAAGAGCTGTGTGCACAATCCTGAGTACACTGAGGCTTCATTGACATCAATGCCAGCCTCTTTCAGGTCTTCTTCATAGAAAATCAGATTGCCCTTCACAAGCTGTTGAAAAGCCAGTTTTCCCAGTGACAGAATGCTCTCCTTATTCCAGTGTGGACCTGTCTCTTCTTTCCCAAGATACTTTTCATTCTTCTGTTTGGTATGAAACACCACAAGGTGTGTGTACATCTCAGTCAGAGTCTTGGGCATCTCTTCTCTCTTATGTTTCAACATGTGTTCAAGGACTGTTGCAGAAATCCAACAGAAGACTGGAATGTGGCACATGATGTGGAGGCTCCTTGATATCTTTATGTGTGAGATGATTCTGCTGGCCAGGTCCTCATCACTGAATCTCTTCCTGAAGTACTCCTCCTTCTGTGGGTCATTGAACCCTCGTACCTCTGTCACCTGGTCAACATACTCTGAAGGGATCTTATTGGCAGCTGCAGGTCGGGTAGTTATCCAGATGAGAGCAGAGGGAAGCAGATTTCCCTTGATGAGATTTGTCAGCAGAACATCCACTGAGGTTGACTCTGTGACGTCACAATAGATCTTGTTCTTCTGGAAGTCTAGGGGCAGTCGGCACTCATCCAGACCATCAAAGATGAACAGAACTTTGTACTTGTCGTAGTTGGAGATTCTTGAATGTTTGGTTTCCATTGAGAAGTGATTGAGAAGTTCAAGCAAAGTGTGTTTGTCCTCTTTCATCAAATTCAGCTCCCGAAAAGGGAATGAAAATACAAATTGGACATCCTGATTTGCTTTTGCTTCAGCCCAGTCCAGAATGAACTTCTGCACAGAGACTGTTTTTCCAATGCCAGCAACTCCCTTTGTCAGAACAGTTCTGATAAGTTTGTCTTGTCCAGTTAAGGGTTTGAAGATGTTGTTACATTTGACTGCAGTCTCTGGTCTTGCATGTTTCCTGGTTGTTGTCTCAATCTGTCTCAGCTCATGTTCATTATTGACCTCTCCTGTTCCACCCTCTGTGATGTAGAGCTCTGTGTAGATCTTATTGAGAAGTATTGGTTTTCCTTGTTGAGCGATCCCCTCAAATACACATTGAAACTTCTTCTTTAGATTAGATTTGAGTTCACGTTGGCAAATCACAGCAAGCTCATCTGAATCTAGAAATAACACAGAGGATATTAATATTACGTTTGTTTTAATGTCTACAGTATTGTATGACTGTTATAATGTTTTAAATTATAATAATTTCTTCTCTTAACTGACTGTATAAATGTGTAAATATTTTCATAATGCATTACAGACTGGTGTGACTGATTATATTATTATTGGTATTAATGATGGTATTATTAATGTTGTCCATCTCTCTCTAAATTAATCACCACAACACATCCCTGCTGCTACTTGATGAGGTCACTATGTGTTGTGTTAAGGCTGCTACAATATCATTGAGTTACACATCTACTTTAGCTGTACTTTAGCTACAGCTTTTAAATGTTATAAAACAACATTCAACATGAGGCAGACAGATCTTACTTTTCTCCAGTGTGTCAGCAAGCTCCTTCTGGTTCATTTTCCTCAGGACGTGCAGTGTGATCTTCAGAGCCCCCTCTCTGGCACTGCTCTCCTGCTTCTCATCTTCAGCATCCACCACTTCCTTATCCTGCTTCTGACTCTCAAAGCCTTCTGGGAGTTCTGGACTAAGAATCCTCTTGAACATCTTCAGCTCGTTCTTCACAAATGTAACAATATTCTCTTCAAGCAACTGAAATAAATCAAGTAAATAAGTTAAGCAAGAGAAGAAATGGTTTCTCATTAACACAATAATGAATAATTGACAGGTCAACTTTACTTGAGGTAAACAAAAACAAATGTACATAACAGGACCACATACACTGAATATGGAGGCCAGGTCTGTTTGATGACTCTGGGAAGACCGACCACTGAGAATCTCTGACTCTGATCTCTCCTGTTGGTTTCTGTGGACAAAACATGAGATTACATCTCCTCGTCCAGGGAGTACACACACACACACACACACACACACACACACACACACACACACACACACACACACACACACACACACACACACACACACGGAGGGAATGTTGTGTTTGTTTAATATGGTTTTAGGACTATGAAAATGGACAAAAGGATTAGACTATAGATTATGAAAACAACAACATGAAATGGGAAAATGGGAGAGGAGAAATGACTAGAGACAGTGTTGTTTAACTCACTGACCATGACCCATGAGTTCTTCTTACCTTTGTTCAGTAGAAAAGTCTCCCTCTCTAAACAGTATAGGTAGACCCATAGACCGGTCACTCTTCATGGACACACAGCTGGGTACAGGGGAGGCTGGTCTCTCCTGCTTGATTGGACTTCAACACAACAGAGACAAACATTACATCTTTTTTCTACTCTGAAATCAGATGGGGAAACATAAGAGTTTATATCAAAAATGCTATATATCACTTTTCAGAAATGTTCGTAAATTAGCTTTTATTTTTAAAAGAAATTATAAATGAGATTGGTGTTTTT
This sequence comes from Salmo trutta, assembly GCF_901001165.1. NCBI lineage: Eukaryota > Metazoa > Chordata > Actinopteri > Salmoniformes > Salmonidae > Salmo > Salmo trutta. Next base: position 42,039,298 of record NC_042988.1, on the reverse strand, counting down.
TCACTATCTAATCATGGCATGGGGTTGTTCAATGACAGACATGTATTTGTTTAGAATCTATCACTTGATGGTTTCATTTCTTTTTCAAAATGCTATATATCTGCCTCACTCTCAAATGTGGCTCAATTTGGTAATTAACTAAATTAACTAAATGTGTGGTGTTTTTGGTTTATTTCAGTTTCATTGTTTGTTATGCTATAAATTGTTATTTTATGATTGTAAGTGATAAAATTAACTAGTAATACTGATTAATTACTACTTTAGTGAGGAATAACACATTGTTCAGTACTACTGCAGTTGGTACATAATTCCAATAGATGGCAGCATAAGACCACAAATGATATTTCAGAATATTAGTTTAGTTCTCCCTAGATACACCACCACTCCCCGCGCTTCTTTCTGTCCCTTTCCACACTGCTAACGCAAGAGGAAGGACTGAAAAAGCATTTAACAGATTAATGTGAAGTAATATAATTATGATTCATGTTTATTATTATCTGTTTTTATGTTCATGTTTTACACTTCATTAATATACTGCTCAAAAAAATAAAGGGAACACTTAAACAACACATCCTAGATCTGAATGAATGAAATAATCTTTTTTCTTTAAATAGTTGAATGTGCTGACAACAAAACCACACAAAAATAATCTATGGAAATCCAATTTATCAACCCAAGGAGGTCTGGATTTGGAGTCACACTAAAAATTAAAGTGGAAAACCACACTACAGCCTGATCCAACTTTGATGTAATGTCCTTTAAACAAGTCAAAATGAGGCTCAGTAGTGTGTGTGGCCTCCACGTGCCTGTATGACCTCCCTACAATGCCTGGGCATGCTCCTGATGAGGTGGCGGATGGTCTCCTGAGGGATCTCCTCCCAGACCTGGACTAAAGCATCCGCCAACTCCTGGACAGTCTGTGGTGCAACGTGGCGTTGGTGGATGGAGCGAGACATGATGTCCCAGATGTGCTCAATTGGATTCAGGTCTGGGGAACGGGCAGGCCAGTCGGAACTGCTGACACACTCCAGCCACATGAGGTCTAGCATTGTCTTGCATTAGGAGGAACCCAGGGCCAACCGCACCAGCATATGGTCTCACAAGGGGTCTGAGGATCTCATCTCGGTACCTAATGGCAGTCAGGCTACCTCTGGCGAGCACATGGAGGGCTGTGTGGCCCCCCAAAGAAATGCCACCCCACACCATGACTGACCCACCGCCAAACCGGTCATGCTGGAGGATGTTGCAGGCAGCAGAACGTTCTCCACGGCGTCTCCAGACTCTGTCACGTCTGTCACGTGCTCAGTGTGAACCTGCTTTCATCTGTGAAGAGCACAGGGCGCCAGTGGCGAATTTGCCAATCTTGGTGTTCTCTGGCAAATGCCAAACGTCCTGCACGGTGTTGGCCTGTAAGCACAACCCCCACCTGTGGACGTCGGGCCCTCATACCACCCTCATGGAGTCTGTTTCTGACCGTTTGAGCAGACACATGCACATTTGTGGCCTGCTGGAGGTCATTTTGCAGGGCTCTGGCAGTGCTTCTCCTGCTCCTCCTTGCACAAAGGCGGAGGTAGCGGTCCTGTTCAGGTAAAATGTTGAGGTAAATTTACTAACCGGGATGGTTGAATTATGTAATTTACTGGCGGGCTGGAAAACGCGGTCATCTTTTCTGTTCCGAGGTTGTTTACTCACAATATCAGATATTAAGATGATTTTTTATAATGCATGTATACTGAGGTTGAAGTTCTGAGTAGTGATCATTTACCCGGGGTTCAATACCTGCTATAGTCACTGTTTTGTTGCTCTCCCAAAAGCAACACAGCCCTAATACGAGATATATAGCTAACTAAAGTAATGAGTTACCATTTTAGAAAATCATGGGACATATAGTCTGTGGTTGCATGCTATTTTATGTCAAACATATTGCTGCATGTAATGTTAGCATATAACTGATGTTTCGTGGTCTTATGCTGCCATCTTTTGAAAATATTTAGCAATTAAAAGTTATTAATTTACTTACAGACATTGGTGAGGCAGCTGAGAACAAAAAAAAATGGAATGTGCCCAGCCTACTTGAGGCGCCCCGAAAATAATATTCAAAAGATCAATGGACACAGAGGGGTTAAACATTAAAGTTACCATCCATCTAGTGAAGAGAGGAGAACCGGACAGAGGTAGCCAGCATCCGTCAACGAGAGAGGGGGGATAGGATAACTAGGATGCTGCTGGTAGAGTAGCTAGCTAGCTAGCTTACCTAGCTGTACCGACTAGCTAGGATAACTAGGATGCTGCTGGTAGAGTAGCTAGCTAGCTTACCTAACTGTACCGACTAGCTAGGATAACTAGGATGCTGCTGGTAGAGTAGCTAGCTAGCTATCTTACCTAGCTGTACCGACTAGCTAGGATAACTAGCAGGTCGTTCATCTGTCTCGATGATGATGACGAATCAGGTGAACAACAAAATGAAACAAGGATAGAGAGTGAAAAGGATCTGGCTACAACACTCATACTGTCCCAGACCTTAAAGCAAAAAGCAAATTGAACAATAAACTTCGACGTCTCAACACTGTAGTGAAATCTGTATTTGTTCCCCAAGATTATCTCAGCCCACTCTGCGCGTAACCGGACAATATGCTTGGCGCCACACCGGACGTGGACGCGGACAGTTCTGTACGGGAACACGGACAGTTCCAGAACGCGGACATGAGCAGTGCAACACAATCAACTAAAGCCAGTCTTTACAGTGGGTTACATTAGTAATATTCATTTTTTATGTTATGTTAAACAAACATTCAACTTTTTTTATAACAATATTTTGAGATCTAGGCCCGTATCCACAAAGTGTCTCAGAGTAGAGAATTGGTCATATAAGTGTTGAGAATAAAGACATTTGACACTTATGGGTATAAATTAAAGCTATGCATGAAGTCTCTAGTCCCACCTAGTCGGCAGATATTTAGGACACCTCGTGAGCTGTCCTAAGTAGTTAAGAGTTAACAGCAGGTGTCTTGATAATACTATAGAATAATGCAGCGAGTCAGTGGTTCCTGCACCACATGTAAATGCTTTCTAGTAGTTAAAAATAATGGTTTGATATTTGATATGATAAATCCATAAATAATATATGTCTTGTGCTTTTGGCAATGATTTATGTATAATACTTATGTATAACAAGTGATACTATGTATGTCTCCAAAGCATTTTGTCTTCATTTTGGCAGATTAATTTATGCTAATTTCTGAAGATTAACTCAGGTTTTCGACCAGCGGCTAAGGAGTTGGAGCTGTGGCAGGAGTTGGACCTGTGGTCGAAAGGTGGCTGGTTTATATCCCGGTCCGGGCGCTGGAAAAAACGGGAGGAATTGATCTGACCACTGGAAGGCTGCTGGGTTCATATCCTCTAAACATTAACCTTTCATTGATCAGAACTCCAGAGGTTCTTCTTCACTGAACCCAAAAATATATATAACTTTTATTGGTTCCATATATTAAGGAAGTGATAGAAGCCTTTTTGGTTCTATAAGGAACCTTCTTTTCTAAGAGCGTAAAACAAACACATTTTTCTTTTGATTATTTAATTATCTTCATCATGTTATTTCAAGTTCTCCCTTTGGAGCACAACATCACGTTGTTAAAAAATAATCCTAAATTGGGCATGGCGGTTGATGGCATCTAGGGCGTAATATGTTTTCCATGAAAATGTACTTTGTATGCAACGTTGTAGGCAACATTATTGGCAAGGGACTTGATGCCTACTATGCCAAAGCTATTTAGAGTTGTTAAACGTGTGTGAAGAGTGTGTTGATATAACGGTAATATTGTCAAAATTCTGCATGTAACAACCATCACAATTTGTTAAAAAACGATGCATTCCATTATATTAGTCAATAAACAAGAGTAGGCAAAGTGGTCGTGTTATGTGAAAATTCTATCAAATGTTTTACATTGCAACGAGTACAGTCAGGGTGCCGTGGAACCCCTGCAGTACATCCACAGACCCCGGATTGAGAACCCCTGATTTAGCAGATGCTCTTATCCAGAGAGATTTACAGTCAGTGCATTCATCTTAAGATAGCTATTTATTTTGGAAATAAACATAATAAATTCTTCATAAAATTGTCATCTTACCTCTTAGCTTTGGTGTCATGTCCCCCAGAGAGACACATTTTAGAGGCAGGGCCCCTCTCCTCTCTCTCCCCAGAGAGACTCATTTTAGAGCACTGTCACCTAAACAGAGATCCAGCATGTTGGTTGTGGTTAACACAGTGACAACAAATTCTTGAATGTCAATTGTTCTAATATATTCATTATCTCTTTGAGAAATAAAACATTTACTAACAGACATATCTAAACAGTGAGATGATTTAATGCATCACATGAACATGTATTTGTGACATTTCATCTCCATGGTAACTGTCAATAACAATAATAAGTCACTGTTTGTTGAGGTAGGTATAGACAGTACAGCAACAATAATAATAATAATAATAATAATAATAATAATAATAATAAGTCACTGTTTGTTAAGGCAGTTATAGACAGTACAGCAACAATAATAATAATAATAATAATAATAATAATAATAAGTCACTGTTTGTTAAGGTAGTTATAGACAGTAGAGCAACACAAGGCCATGTCTCACAATTATTTTTATTAATAAAAGTAGGCTCTTAATTGTCTTTCAATCTGTTATTTTCTAAACATATCTGAGAATGTAGACAGAAGGGCAAAAACGGACATGATTGATCTGAGGGGGAAATCATTGATCCATTCAGAAAGGTTTTTTGCATCAAGAGATGTTAAATCATGTAAAGTAGACTAGGTTATAATGTATAACAGCAGTTTGTTAGTGATATGTAGATGTTATATTATGTAAAGTAGGCTAGGTTATAATGTATAGTAGTGGGTTGTTAGTGATATGTAGATGTTATATTATGTAAAGTAGACTAGGTTATAATGTATAGTAGTGGGTTGTTAGTGATATGCAGATCAAGGTCTATACCTCGGCTATAGCCTACATATCATAGATGACCAGTCTAAACCTGTTCAGATCAACATAATGTTATAGTCCTACCAGTAGCAGGACAGAGAATGTACTGTATATAACCTACATATCATAGATGACCAGCCTAAACCTGTTCAGATCAACATAATGTTATAGTCCTACCAGTAGCAGGACAGAGAATGTACTGTATATAACCTACATATCATAGAAAGCCAAGTCAACAAACAGATTACCGACTATTTTGAATCCCACCGCACCCTCTCCGCTATGCAATCTGGTTTCAGAGCTGGTCATGGGTGCACCTCAGCCACGCTCAAGGTCCTAAACGACATCGTAACCGCCATCGATAAGAAACATTACTGTGCTGCCGTATTCATTGACCTGGCCAAAGCTTTTGACTCTGTTAATCACCACATCCTCATCGGCAGACTTAGTAGCCTTGGTTTCTCAAACGATTGCGTCGCCTGGTTCACCAACTACTTCTCTGACAGAGTTCAGTGTGTCAAATCGGAGGGCCTACTGTCTGGACCTCTGGCAGTCTCTATGGGGGTACCACAGGGTTCAATTCTTGGGCCAACTCTTTTCTCTGTATACATAAATGATGTCGCTCTTGCTGCTGGTGAATCTCTGATCCACCTCTACGCAGACGACACCATTCTGTATACTTCTGGCCCTTCTTTGGACACTGTGTTAACAACCCTCCAGACGAGCTTCAATGCCATTCAACTCTCCTTCCGTGGTCTCCAACTGCTCCTAAACACAAGTAAAACTAAATGCATGCTCTTCAACCGATCGCTGCCTGCACCTGCCCGCCCATCCAGCATAACTTCTCTGGACGGTTCTAACTTAGAATTTGTGGACAACTACAAATACCTAGGTGTCTGGTTAGACTGTAAACTCTCCTTCCAGACTCACATCAATCATCTCCAATCCAAAGTGAAATCTAGAATTGGCTTCCTATTTCGCAACAAAGCATCCTTCACTCATGCTGCCAAACATACCCTCGTAAAACTGACCATCCTACCAATCCTCGACTTCGGCGATGTCATTTACAAAATAGCCTCCAATACCCTACTCAACAAGCTGGATGCAGTCTATCACAGTGCCATCCGTTTTGTCACCAAAGCCCCATATACAACCCACCACTGCGACCTGTATGCTCTCGTTGGCTGGCCTTCACTTCATAATCGTCGCCAAACACATTGGCTCCAGGTCATCTACAAGACCCTGCTAGGTAAAGTCCCCCCTTATCTCCGCTCACTGGTCACCATAGCAGCACCCACCTGTAGCACGCGCTCCAGCAGGTATATCTCTCTGGTCACCCCTAAAGCCAACTCCTCCTTTGGTCGTCTCTCCTTCCAGTTCTCAGCTGCCAATGACTGGAACGAACTACAAAAATCTCTAAAACTGAAAACACTTATCTCCCTCACTAGCTTTAAGCACCAGCTGTCAGAGCAGCTCACAGATCTCTGCACCTGTACATAGCCCATCTTTAATTGAGCCCAAACTACTACCTTTTCCCCTACTGTATTTATTTATTTTGCTCCTTTGCACCATATTATTTATATTTTTAACTTTTGACTTTCTTCAAACTACAAATCTACCATTCCAGTGTTTTTCTTGCTATACTTTATTTACTTTGCCACCATGGCATTTTTTTTGCCTTTACCTCCATTATCTCACATCATTTGCTCACATTGTATATAGTCTTATTTTTTTCTACTGCATCATTGATTGTATGTTGTTTTACTCCATGTGTAACTCTGTGTTTTTGTATGTTGTCGAACTGCTTTGCTTTATCTTGGCCAGGTCGCAATTGTAAATGAGAACTTGTTCTCAACTTGCCTACCTGGTTAAATAAAGGTGAAATAAAAAATTAATAAATAAAAATAAAAAATAGATGACCAGCCTAAACCTGTTCAGATCAACATAATGTTATAGTCCTACCAGTAGCAGGACAGAGAATGTACTGTATATAACCTACATATCATAGATGACCAGCCTAAACCTGTTCAGATCAACATAATGTTATAATCCTACCAGTAGCAGGACAGAGAATGTACTGTATATAACCTACATATCATAGATGACCAGCCTAAACCTGTTCAGATCAACATAATGTTATAGTCCTACCAGTAGCAGGACAGAGAATGTACTGTATATAACCTACATATCATAGATGACCAGCCTAAACCTGTTCAGATCAACATAATGTTATAGTCCTACCAGTAGCAGGACAGAGAATGTACTGTATATAACCTACATATCATAGATGACCAGTCTAAACCTGTTCAGATCAACATAATGTTATAGTCCTACCAGTAGCAGGACAGAGAATGTACTGTATATAACCTACATATCATAGATGACCAGTCTAAACCTGTTCAGATCAACATAATGTTATTGTCCTACCAGTAGCAGGACAGAGAATGTACTGTATATAACCTACATATCATAGATGACCAGCCTAAACCTGTTCAGATCAACATAATGTTATAATCCTACCAGTAGCAGGACAGAGAATGTACTGTATATAACCTACATATCATAGATGACCAGCCTAAACCTGTTCAGATCAACATAATGTTATAGTCCTACCAGTAGCAGGACAGAGAATGTACTGTATATAACCTACATATCATAGATGACCAGCCTAAACCTGTTCAGATCAACATAATGTTATAGTCCTACCAGTAGCAGGACAGAGAATGTACTGTATATAACCTACATATCATAGATGACCAGCCTAAACCTGTTCAGATCAACATAATGTTATAGTCCTACCAGTAGCAGGACAGAGAATGTACTGTATATAACCTACATATCATAGATGACCAGCCTAAACCTGTTCAGATCAACATAATGTTATAATCCTACCAGTAGCAGGACAGAGAATGTACTGTATATAACCTACATATCATAGATGACCAGCCTAAACCTGTTCAGATCAACATAATGTTATAGTCCTACCAGTAGCAGGACAGAGAATGTACTGTATATAACCTACATATCATAGATGACCAGTCTAAACCTGTTCAGATCAACATAATGTTATTGTCCTACCAGTAGCAGGACAGAGAATGTACTGTATATAACCTACATATCATAGATGACCAGCCTAAACCTGTTCAGATCAACATAATGTTATAATCCTACCAGTAGCAGGACAGAGAATGTACTGTATATAACCTACATATCATAGATGACCAGCCTAAACCTGTTCAGATCAACATAATGTTATAGTCCTACCAGTAGCAGGACAGAGAATGTACTGTATATAACCTACATATCATAGATGACCAGCCTAAACCTGTTCAGATCAACATAATGTTATAGTCCTACCAGTAGCAGGACAGAGAATGTACTGTATATAACCTACATATCATAGATGACCAGTCTAAACCTGTTCAGATCAACATAATGTTATAGTCCTACCAGTAGCAGGACAGAGCATCAACACTATATATACAAAAGTATGTGGACACCCAAACCTGTCCAGATAAGTTCACAGAGACCATCAGGTTTGTCATCATGATAAGTGATCATAGCTCAAACCTACTCTGACTTTTGAATGTCTGACGTCGACTAACCTTATAATAATTTGTAGGTAGTCTAGACCTACAGTACGAGAGTCTGCCCATCTTTCCTACATATCAAAACATTTATCTGACTTCTTATGTTACTGAGAAATATGTGCCACAGTTTCAACAGCCATTTTGTAACTGCGTAGGCTACAAAAATATTTTAATTTCATATGAGGAAATCACATAACTTACAGTCACTGGTGCAGCCACCTGTTTTCTTGCAGATGAAGTAGCTTTCATAGGCAACTCATTCAACCAGCCTAAACAACAGTAAATAAAAGATGTCAAATGGTCAAAAGCCAATCCTGATAGAGCCATATACATTAGAGAGAGGTATATATATCCTGATATAACCATATACATTAGAGAGAGGTATATATATCCTGATATAGCCATATACATTAGAGAGAGGTATATTGCTACAGATGTTGGATCTTAATTTGATCCCGTTTGCTACAGCAGGAAAATAATCCTGCAGCAACAGGACATTTGCATTGTTATGTGGATTCCCTGTGGCTCAGTTGGTAGAGCATGGTGTTTGCAACGCCAGGATTGTGGGTTCAATTCCCACGGGGGGCCAGTACGGAAATAAAAACATGTATGAAATTAAATGTATGCATTCACTACTGTAAATCGCTCTGGATAAGAGCGTCTACAAAAATGTAAATATAATTAATGAACATTATTTAAATAGAAAAGTGGAATTTATCATCTTCAGAAACCTTTTTTATAGCTTAAATACACTCAAATACACTACAAGTTTTAGTTATCCTGCAACAGGGTGATCAAATTCAGATCCTACATCTGTACAGAGATTATGTCTTTATCTAAATAAGGCAGTTTGAGTTATTAACAATGAAGTTGTAACTGTCAGCTGCTGTAAACCTATGAGATTGGATGTTATAGACCCCCAACTGAACAGTTTCATTCCCCATGCTGTGGCCCTCACCAACTGGCCACCTGGCCCATAGAGACTAAAGGACTATGCTGTGGCACTCACCAACTGGCCATCTGGCCCATAGAGACTAAAGGAATATGCTGTGGCCCTCACCAACTGGCCACCTGGTCCATAGAGACTAAAGGACTATGCTGTGGCCCTCACCAACTGGCCATCTGGCCCATAGAGACTAAAGGACTATGCTGTGGCCCTCACCAACTGGCCACCTGGCCCATAGAGACTAAAGGACTATGCTGTGGCACTCACCAACTGGCCATCTGGCCCATAGAGACTAAAGGAATATGCTGTGGCCCTCACCAACTGGCCACCTGGTCCATAGAGACTAAAGGACTATGCTGTGGCCCTCACCAACTGGCCATCTGGCCCATAGAGACTAAAGGACTATGCTGTGGCCCTCACCAACCTACCATCTGGCCCATAGAGACTAAAGGACTATGCTGTGGTCCTCACCAACTGGCCATCTGGCCCATAGAGACTAAAGGACTATGCTGTGGTCCTCACCAACTGGCCCATAGAGACTAAAGGACTACGCTGCACACCACATCAAGCCATCTCTGAACTGGACACTAAATAACTGAACTTTACTGCATTATCTCTCTGTTCATCTCTCTTAGATATATTTATACTGATACTGTAAATGTGGACATCCACTGTTTATCAACTGTATATCCACTGTACTGTATATCCACTGTACTGACTATAAACTGTATATCCACTGTACTGTACATCAACTGTGTAGCCACTGTACTGTATATCAACTGTATAGCCACTGTACTGTATATCAACTGTATATCCACTGTACTGTATATCAACTGTATTGCCACTGTACTGTATATCAACTGTATATCCACTGTACTGTATATTAACTGTATAGCCACTGTACTGTATATCAACTGTATAGCCACTGTACTGTATATGAACTGCATAGCCACTGTATATTAACTGTATAGCCACTGTACTGTATATCAACTGTATAGCCACTGTACTGTATATTAACTGTATAGCCACTGTACTGTATATCAACTGTATAGCTAATGTACTGTACTGTTTATCAACTGTATAGCCACTGTACTGTATATCAACTGTATAGCCACTGTACTGTATATCAACTGCATAGCCACTGTATATTAACTGTGTAGCCACTGTACTGTATATCAACTGTATATCCACTGTATATTAACTGTATAGCCACTGTACTCTATATCAACTGTATAGCCATTGTACTGTATATCAACTGTATAGCCACTGTACTGTTTATCAACTGTATAGCCACTGTACTGTTTATCAACTGTATATCCACTGTACTGTATATCAACTGTATAGCCATTGTACTGTATATCAACTGTATATCCACCTCACTGTTTATCAACTGTATAGCCACTGTACTGTATATCAACTGTATATCAACTGTATATCAACTGCATTGCCACTGTACTGTATATCAACTGTACAGCCACTGTACTGTTTATCAACTGTATATCCACCTCACTGTTTATCAACTGTATAGACACTGTACTGTATAGCCAATGTACTGTATAATAACTGTATATCAACTGTATGTCCATTGTACTGTTTATCAACTGTATAGCCACTGTACTGTATATCAACTGTATATCCACATTACTGTATATCAACAGTACTGTACTGTATATCAACTGTATGTCCAATGTACTGTATATAAACTGTATAGACACTGTACTGTATATCAACTGTATGTCCAATGTACTGTTTATCAACTGTATAGACACTGTACTGTATATCAACTGTATGCCCATTGTACTGTATATAAACTGTATATCCACTGTACTGTATATCAACTGTATATCCACTGTACTGTATATCAACTGTATATCCACTGTACTGTATATCAACTGTATATCCACTGTACTGTATATAAACTGTATATCAACTGCATTGCCACTGTACTGTATAGCCACTGTACTGTTTATCAACTGTATAGCCACTGTATATCAACTGTACAGCCACTGTACTGTTTATCAACTGTATAGACACTGTACTGTATAGCCACTGTACTGTATATCAACTGTATATCCACTGTACTGTATATCAACTGTATGTCCATTGTACTGTATATAAACTGTATAGACACTGTACTGTATATCAACTGTATATCCACATTACTGTATATCAACAGTACTGTACTGTATATCAACTGTATGTCCAATGTACTGTTTATCAACTGTATATCCACTGTACTGTATATCAACTGTATGTCCATTGTACTGTATATAAACTGTATAGACACTGTACTGTTTATCAACTGTATATCCACTGTACTGTATATAAACTGTATATCCACTGTACTGTTTATCAACTGTATATCCACTGTACTGTATATAAACTGTATATCAACTGTATAGCCACTGTACTGTATATCAACTGCATTGCCACTGTACTGTATAGCCACTGTACTGTATATCAACTGTATAGCCACTGTACTGTATATCAACTGTATAGCCACTGTATATCAACTGTACAGCCACTGTACTGTTAATCAACTGTATATCCACCTCACTGTTTATCAACTGTATATCCACTGTACTGTATATAAACTGTATAGACACTGTACTGTATATCAACAGTACTGTACTGTATATCAACTGTATGTCCATTGTACTGTTTATCAACTGTATGTCCACCGTACTGTATATAAACTGTATGTCCACTGTACTGTATATAAACTGTGTATCCACTGTACTGTATATCAACTGTATATCCACTGTACTGTATATCAACTGTATAGCCATTGTACTGTATATTAACTGTATAGCCACTGTATAGCTAATGTACTGTACTGTTTATCAACTGTATAGCCACTGTACTGTATATCAACTGTATAGCCACTGCACTGTATATCAACTGTATAGCCACTGCACTCTATATCAACTATATATCCACTGTACTGTATATCCACTGTACTGTATATCAACTGTATATCCACTGTACTGTATATCAACTGTATAGCCATTGTACTGTATATTAACTGTATAGCCACTGTATAGCTAATGTACTGTACTGTATATCAACTGTATAGCCACTGCACTGTATATCAACTGTATAGCCACTGAACTGTATATCAACTGTATATCCACCGTACTGTATATCAACTGTATAGCCACTGCACTGAATATCAACTGTATATCCACTGTACTGTATATCAACTGTATAGCTACTCTACTGTATATTTGTATATCCGCTGTTCATTCTCTTATAGCTCTGTACTCACTCTATCTAGTTGTGTATAAAGTTGTACGGAAACTTTGTGTAAACTCTTCTGTCTGTATCCTGTATTCTTGTATCAACCTCTACAAAAATGTCCATTAATTATAATCAACATAATAATTCACATTTCCCTGCTGTAGCGAACTGGCTCAAATTATTAAGATCATACATCAACTCAACAAAAAAAGAAATGTCTTCTCACTATCAACTGCGTTTATTTTCAGCAAACTTAACATGTTTAAATATTTGTATGAACATAACAAGATTCAACAACTGAGACATAAACTGAACAAGTTCCACAGACATGTGACTAACAGAAATGGAATAATGTGTCCCTGAACAAAGGGGGGGTCAAAAGTAACAGTCAGTATCTGGTGTGGCCACCAGCTGCATTAAGTACTGCAGTGCATCTCCTCCTCATGGACTGCACCAGATTTGCCAGTTGTTGCTGTGAGATGTTACCCCACTCTTCCACCAAGGCACCTGCAAGTTCCCAGACATTTCTGGGGGGAATGGCCCTAGCCCTCACCCTCCAATCTAACAGGTCCCAGACGTGCTCAATGGGAGTGAGATCTGGGCTCTTCGCTGGCCATGGCAGAACACTGACATTCCTGTCTTGCAGGAAATCACACACAGAACGATCAGTATGGCTGGTGGCACTGTCATGCTGGAGGGTCATGTCAGGATGAGCCTGCAGGAAGGGTACCACATGAGGAAGGAGGATGTCTTCCCTGTAACGCACAGCGTTGAGATTGCCTGCAATGACAACAAGCTCAGTCCGATGATGCTGTGGCACACCGCCCCAGACCATGACGGACCCTCCACCTCAAAATCGATCCTGCTCCAAAGTACAGGCCTCGGTTTAACGCTAAATTCCTTTGACGATAAATGCGAATCTGACCATCACCCGACCATCACCCCTGGTGAGACAAAACCGCGACTTGTCAGTGAAGAGCACTTTTTGCCAGTCCTGTCTGGTCCAGCGACGGTGGGTTTGTGCCCATAGGCGACGTTGTTGCCGGTGATGTCTGGTGAGGACCTGCCTTACATCAGGCCTACAAGCCCTCAGACCAGCCTCTCTCAGCCTATTGCAGACAGTCTGAGCACTGATGGAGGGATTGTGCATTCCTGGTGTAACTCAGGCAGTTGTTGTTGCCATCCTGTGCCTGTCCTGCAGGTGTGATGTTCGGATGTACCGATCCTGTGCAGGTGTTGTTACACGTGGTCTTCCACTGCGAGGACGATCAGCTGTCCACCCTGTCTACCTGTAGCGCTGTCTTAGGCGTCTCACAGTACGGGCATTGCAATTTATTGCCCAGGCCACATCTGCAGTCCTCATATCTCCTTGCAGCATGCCTAAGGCACATTCACGCAGATTAACACTTTCTTTTGGTGTTTTTCAGAGTCAGTACAAAGGCCTCTTTAGTGTCCTAAGTTTTCATAACTGTGACCTTAATTGCCTACCATCTGTAAGCTGTCAGTGTCTTAATGACTGTTCCCAAGGTGCATGTTCATTAAAGGTTTATGGTTCATTGAACAAGCATGGGAAACAGTGTTTAAACCCTTTACAATAAAGATCTGTGAAGTTATTTAGATTTTTACGAATTATCTTTGAAAGACAGGTCCTGAAAAAGGGATGTTTCTTTTTTGGCTGAGTTTATGTATGTTTAAATGTACTTGGTGAATAAATCGCAGCAATAGGGTTAACCCAGTATCAGTACACATGCATTCTGATGGCCTCACAGACACCATACCACTTCTGACACCAATGTAGCGAACAGTGGGGCAGGAAAGTGAACCCAAGTTGCACTTGTAAAAGGCCAACAACCTACGCATCGTGCCATTGGCACAAATTACGTTACTTGGTTGAAATTGTGAGGTGGCTCATATAGTGAGGATCACTACACTATAGTGGAACTATGATACAATTACATTATCATATGAAATGTAGAGGATCACTACACTATAGAGGAACTATGATACAATTACATTATCATATGAAATGTAGAGGATCACTACACTATAGAGGAACTATGATACACTTACATTATCATATGAAATGTAGAGGATCACTACACTATAGAGGAACTATGATACAATTACATTATCATATGAAATGTAGAGGATCACTACACTATAGAGGAACTGTGATACAATTATATTATCATATGAAATGTTAAATGTAGAATTATAATATCTGAATATTGATATATTGAATTTGACTTGACCATGTCCAGTCAGCTCCATGTTGTCTGATTAAACTGATACCAACCTGTCTCAGTAGTAGTAGAGTGTTTTACTGTCATTCACTATACTAACATTACACCAACCTGTCTCAGTAGTAGTAGACTGTTAGGAGTGTTTTACTGTCATTCACTATACTAACATTACACCAACCTGTCTCAGTAGTAGTAGACTGTTAGGAGTGTTTTACTGTCATTCACTATACTAACATTACACCAACCTGTCTCAGTAGTAGTAGACTGTTAGGAGGGTTTTACTGTCATTCACTATACTAACATTACACCAACCTGTCTCAGTAGTAGTAGACTGTTAGGAGGGTTTTACTGTCATTCACTATACTAACATTACACCAACCTGTCTCAGTAGTAGTAGACTGTTAGGAGTGTTTTACTGTCATTCACTATACTAACATTACACCAACCTGTCTCAGTAGTAGTGGAGTGTTTTACTGTCATTCACTATACTAACATTACACCAACCTGTCTCAGTAGTAGTAGACTGTTAGGAGTGTTTTACTGTCATTCACTATACTAACATTACACCAACCTGTCTCAGTAGTAGTAGACTGTTAGGAGTGTTTTACTGTCATTCACTATACTAACATTACACCAACCTGTCTCAGTAGTAGTAGACTGTTAGGAGGGTTTTACTGTCATTCACTATACTAACATTACACCAACCTGTCTCAGTAGTAGTAGACTGTTAGGAGGGTTTTACTGTCATTCACTATACTAACATTACACCAACCTGTCTCAGTAGTAGTAGACTGTTAGGAGTGTTTTACTGTCATTCACTATACTAACATTACACCAACCTGTCTCAGTAGTAGTAGACTGTTAGGAGGGTTTTACTGTCATTCACTATACTAACATTACACCAACCTGTCTCAGTAGTAGTAGACTGTTAGGAGTGTTTTACTGTCATTCACTATACTAACATTACATTTAATTTATCTACACACTTTACAATAATCCCTGGCAGGATTCTCACCTTGAAACTTCATTGCGATTTCTTTCTGTTCTGTTCTGTATATTCTGATGGGTGAGGCCTGAGCTGGAATGTGAAGCTAACTGAAGCTGATAGGGTTAATGATGACCAGCACTCTGTATATTCTGATGGGTGAGGCCTGAGATGGAATGTGAAGATAACTGAAGCTGGCTAACTTTAGAAAACCAGTATATCTAGCTTGCATCATAGTACACCCCTCAGGCTACGTTCAGGTTTCAGCATCAGGCATCAACAGCCGAGTTGTTGCCTACAACCTGGGTTGTATTCATTAGTTTACTCCACAGCCAACAGTTCTAAAATGATGCATAAACAGTTTACTCCAAACACTGTACAATGTGACCTAAACGGTTTCTGTTGCCAAACGTTTTGCTACGGTCGGCACTAATGAATACACACAACCTGTTTTGAGGAAGTGTAAGTTATTGTTTGGCTTTCCACAAAATGTTTTAAAAATGTTTTGAGAAGACAAGTCTATAGACCTATGATCCAGTACACTCTTAGAATAAAGGGTTCCAAACGGGTCCTCCGTCTGTCCCCATAGGAGATTATTTGGGGTTCCAGGTAGAACCCTTCTGGCTTCAGTGTAAAACCCTCTGTGGAAAGGGTTCTTCATGGAACCCAAAAGGGTTCTACCTAGTACCAAAATATGTTCTACAAAGGGTTATCCTATGGGGACAGCCAAACAACCCTTTTAGATTGTAGATAGTGTAGGAGCGATCACCCTGGGGAACACAGATGGGCACAGAACGAATTCACGCCACATATCTAATTTATATCAAAAACATTTTAAGGAGAGTAGGACTATTATAACACTGTCCACCAAAAATATCATAAACTATATGAATACACATAACAATATCATCAACTATATGAATACACATAACAATATCATCAACTATATTAATACACATAACAATATCATCAACTATATGAATACACATAACAATATCATCAACTATATGAATACACATAACAATATCATCAACTATATTAATACACATAACAATATCATCAACTATATTAATACACATAACAATCGTCGTCTTACCTTTTATCTCTCAACAGAAACAGAGTCTAAATGATCATTCGGTCGCTGAAAGTTACTTTCGTTTGCTCTGCTCATTTACATATCAGGTTCTGCCTGTTCTCTCTCCATTCCCTCTCTCTTTACAGCTCTTACAATGTGCCTTGGAATACATTCTACAACTGTCTGGAACTCTATTGGAGGGATGTGACACATTCTTCCACAAGAAATTCCATAATTTGGTGTTTTATTCATGGTGGTGTTCTATTGTGTTCAGACCTGGTGACTGAGACGGCCATGGCATATTGTGAAACATCAGCAAGTTCAGCAGTCTTCATCACTGAAGCTCCTGCCAAACGTTCCACAACAATCACCAATCGTTAAGCTCTTCCCGAGCAGAGTCATAGTCACTCCTGGTTGCAAAGTCATAGTCTCTCTCCCCAGGGGTAGCAGCTCCTCTCTCCCCAGGAGTATCAGCTCCTCTCTCCCAGGGGTAGCAGCTCCTCTCTCCCCAGGGGTAGCAGCTCCTCTCTCCCCAGGGGTAGCAGCTCCTCTCTCCCCAGGGGTAGCAGCTCCTCTCTCCCCAGGAGTATCAGCTCCTCTCTCCCAGGGGTAGCAGCTCCTCTCTCCCCAGGGGTAGCAGCTCCTCTCTCCCCAGGGGTAGCAGCTCCTCTCTCCACAGGGGTAGCAGCTCCTCTCTCTCCCCAGGGGTAGCAGCTCCTCTCTCCCCAGGGGTAGCAGCTCCTCTCTCCCCAGGCGTAGCAGCTCCTCTCTCCTCAGGGGTATCAGCTCCTCTCTCTCCCCAGGAGTATCAGCTCCTCTCTCCCCAGGGGTAGCAGCTCCTCTCTCCCCAGGGGTAGCAGCTCTTCTCTCCCCAGGGGTAGCAGCTCCTCTCTCTCCAGGGGTAGCAGCTCCTCTCTCTCCCCAGGGGTATCAGCTCCTCTCTCCCCAGGGGTAGCAGCCCCTCTTTCTCCCCAGGGTTAGCAGCTCCTCTCTCCCCTAGGATTTGAAGACATTGGTGGTTAAGCCCATTGCCAGTAGGGGGGTCCGAGAAGGAATTTCAACAGTTAAATCCATGAAAACAACACCAGTGTACTGCCAGAAAACACGTAAGAAATTCAAACATAGACTCTGACCTGTCCAATGAGCCAAACTGTCTCTCTCCATCATATCCTATTCTTCTGTTGATGTCTCTGTGTCTTGTCTGGTTTCTCTCTCCATCATATCCTATTCTTCTGTTGCTGTCTCTGTGTCTTGTCTGGTGTCTCTCTCCTTCATATCCTATTCTTCTGTTGATGTCTCTGTGTCTTGTCTGGTGTCTCTCTCCATCATATCCTATTCTTCTGTTGCTGTCTCTGTGTCTTGTCTGGTGTCTCTCTCCATCATATCCTATTCTTCTGTTGCTGTCTCTGTGTCTTGTCTGGTGTCTCTCTCCATCATATCCTATTCTTCTGTTGTCTCTGTGGAAATATTTCGAGAATAAACTACATTTAATTTTTTAGAATAAAGTCTGTTATATTTCTAGATGAATGTAGGGGATGTGTTTAACTGCATGTCTCCCTGACTACCTGTTGCTGTACCACTGTTGAAATGCCTCAGTTAGATGTCCTGGTGAAACTATAATAAAGTCTGTTATATTTCTAGATGAATGTAGGGGATGTGTTTAACTGCATGTCTCCCTGACTACCTGTTACTGTACCACTGTTGAAATGCCTCAGTTAGATGTCCTGGTGAAACTATAATAAAGTCTGTTATATTTCTAGATGAATGTAGGGGATGTGTTTAACTGCATGTCTCCCTGACTACCTGTTACTGTACCACTGTTGAAATGCCTCAGTTAGATGTCCTGGATCTAGACAGAATTGGATTTACTGAAGTTTGTATCATTCACAACTTTAGTTGCCAAATAACTGTTTCAACATAGACACTACATATGCTTGCTACGGAATGAGAAATATATCCTTTCTATTTTATTCAGCTGAATTCAATTATATTCTTCTTACTATAAAATCATATAATATAAAAGAATGGCACAGGACTTATAAGCATATATTGTCTGCTAATTTAACAAGCCTACAGCCCACGGCATTGAGCATAGCCAGATAACATACAGTAGTCGACTCATATTCTCCTGAAATACATTTTCTTCATGTCATGTTTCTTTAGATCTGCCTAAAATAAATAATGGATTTATTGTGATGGTGAATGTTAAATTTAGACTTTTTAAATGTAGATGTTCCAAAGGTGCTCATCAGTGGTTTGTATGTGACTTGTATACAGTGGAGGACTGGAGTTGATAAATTAACAGTCATTTACCTTGGGACCAGCAGTCTTTTGCATGACAATAACCGTCTGACAATTAATCATGACTCCACAGCTCTAGGTCTGTGTCTGGGTCTCCTCCATCATGACTCCACAGCTCTAGGTCTGTGTCTGGGTCTCCTACATCATGACTCCACAGCTCTAGGACTGTGTCTGGGTCTCCTACATCATGACTCCACAGCTCTAGGTCTGTGTCTGGGTCTCCTACATCATGATTCCACAGCTCTAGGTCTGTGTCCGGGTCTCCTACATCATGACTCCACAGCTCTAGGTCTGTCTCTGGGTCTCCTACATCATGACTCCACAGCTCTAGGTCTGTGTCTGGGTCTCCTACATCATGACTCCACAGCTCTAGGTCTGTGTCTGGTACTCCTACATCATGACTCCACAGCTCTAGGCCTGTGTCTGGGTCTCCTACATCATGACTCCACAGCTCTAGGCCTGTGTCTGGGTCTCCTACATCATGACTCCACAGCTCTAGGTCTGTGTCTGGGTCTCCTACATCATGACTCCACAGCTCTAGGTCTGTGTCTGGGTCTCCTACATCATGACTCCACAGCTCTAGGTCTGTGTCTGGGTCTCCTACATCATGACTCCACAGCTCTAGGTCTGTGTCTGGGTCTCCTACATCATGATTCCACAGCTCTAGGTCTGTGTCCGGGTCTCCTACATCATGACTCCACAGCTCTAGGTCTGTCTCTGGGTCTCCTACATCATGACTCCACAGCTCTAGGTCTGTGTCTGGGTCTCCTACATCATGACTCCACAGCTCTAGGTCTGTGTCTGGTACTCCTACATCATGACTCCACAGCTCTAGGCCTGTGTCTGGGTCTCCTACATCATGACTCCACAGCTCTAGGCCTGTGTCTGGGTCTCCTACATCATGACTCCACAGCTCTAGGTCTGTGTCTGGGTCTCCTACATCATGACTCCACAGCTCTAGGTCTGTGTCTGGGTCTCCTACATCATGACTCCACAGCTCTAGGTCTGTGTCTGGGTCTCCTACATCATGACTCCACAGCTCTAGGTCTGTGTCTGGGTCTCCTACATCATGACTCCACAGCTCTAGGTCTGTGTCTGGGTCTCCTACATCATGACTCCACAGCTCTAGGTCTGTGTCTGGGTCTCCTACATCATGACTCCACAGCTCTAGGTCTGTGTCTGGGTCTCCTACATCATGACTCCACAGCTCTAGGTCCGTGTCTGGATCTCCCACATCATCCTCTTCACTACCATTTGCTCCTGGCTGCTGCTGTTCTAAGTGCTCCAATGGCCTGCTGTTGTCATCTATCCCCCTGGACCTGTAGAACAATGGAACTGTAGAACAACGGACTGGTAGAACAATGGACCTGTAGAATGGAATTAGTTATAAGACCTCTATGATTCATTTCATTGGTCAGTTCTACCAGCTAATGTGATATGTTTTGATTACATAATATTTGAGTACACATCATTTAAGGGCCTATGTAGTTTTCATGTTTTGTTCACCTACAAACTGAACACAAATCTGTCGTTCTTTTCTCCTCCCTTTCTGGATGCCCTCCCCCTTCCCTTCTCAGTTCCAGTTTGTTTATTATAGACACATGATATACACTGTGTACAAAACATTAGGAATACCTGTTTATTCCATCACATAGACTGACCAGGTGAATCCAGGTGAAAGATATGATCCCTTATTGATGTCACCTAGGGCTGTGTCGGTCATGACATTTGTCAGCCGGTGATTGTCATGCAGATAACTGACAGTCTCATGGTTTCCACGCATAGCCTACAAGCCACTGATACAGACCTTTGTTTTACTTTTTAAAAAGTAGAATAAATCCATGTAATACAGCCTACGCCTTCACAATAACTCAATTATTTATTTTAGACAGGTCTAAAGAAACACGATATGAAGAAAATCTAGCCTATTTCAGAAGAACACACTAAGGATCCAGGCTGTATCACATCCGGCCATGAATCGGAGTCCCATAGGGCAGTACACAATTGTCCCAGCGTTGTCCAGGTTTGGCCGGGGTAGGCCGTCATTGTAATTAAGAACTTGTTCTTACCTGACTTGCCTAGTTAAATAAAGGTAAATAAAATATGTAATACAAAAATGTAAAGAATTTGGGGTTCAATTAGGAAAGTTGAAATATAAAACATATTCTTACAAGAACCTTTTCATCTTTAGAGTTCCTCTGGGAACCTTTCCTAATCAATGGGTTCATATTTTAACCTTTCCTAATCAATGGTTTCATATTTTAACCTTTCCTAATCAATGGGTTCATATTTTAACCTTTCTTATCATAAATGGTTCTTGGAGGAACCTGAAGGTGAAATATGCTTGCACCCTCTTAATATCAATAGCTTCTGCATGACTACTACCACCCACATCTACATTCCATTCCAGGACAGACTGGTAGCTACACAACAACACTTACCGGAAAACAACTAAATTTACACAACAAACTCCTGCTAAGTGGTATTCCCTGTTCTGCATTCTTTAGGGAGAAAAACATCAAGGAAGATTTTGCTAGCTAGCTGGCTAATTTTAGCTAGCTAATGTCAATTACCTCTGGTCAATTTTTACATGTTGTAGCTAGCTAATGTTTTGACCCCATTGGTTCCTGCATACCAATGACCCATTGGTTCCAAGCCCAAACCAGAGTTTAAACCAGCACTCAGTTTTTTGTTGGCTGTATGGGGACAGGACTCCCACCTGCTAAATGGGCGCAGCCCCCTCACCTGCTGTATGGGGACAGGCCCCCCAGCTGCTGTAAGGGTGCAGGCCCCCGACCTGCTGTATGGGGACAGGCCCCCCACTGCTTGTAAGGGTGCAGGCCCCCCAGCTGCTGTAAGGGTGCAGGCCCCCCACCTTCCCAGCCCCTGACCGGGTTTGATTTAATTAAAAGACAGTGTCCTTCGATCCCGCCTACAGAAAAGTGGGAGAACAATGCCCGACAGGTGGGGACAAAGGACACTGTTTACCGGTGTACGGCTAACTAGCTACTGTTGTCGCCCCAGCCCCTTCTTCTGTGTGGTGTACGGCTAGCTAGCTACCATTGTCACCCCAGCCCCTTCTTCTGTGTGGTGTACGGCTAGCTAGCTACTGTTGTCGCCCCAGCCCCTTCTTCTGTGTGGTGTACGGCTAGCTAGCTACTGTTGTCGCCCCAGACCCTTCTTCTGTGTGGTGTACGGCTAGCTAGCTACTGTTGTCGCCCCAGCCCCTTCTTCTGTGTGGTGTACGGCTAGCTAGCTACTGTTGTCGCCCCAGCCCCTTCTTCTGTGTGGTGTACGGCTAACTAGCTACTGTTGTCGCCCCAGCCCCTTCTTCTGTGTGGTGTACGGCTAGCTAGCTACTGTTGTCGCCCCAGACCCTTCTTCTGTGTGGTGTACGGCTAGCTAGCTACTGTTGTCGCCCCAGCCCCTTCTTCTGTGTGGTGTACGGCTAGCTAGCTACTGTTGTCGCCCCAGCCCCTTCTTCTGTGTGGTGTACGGCTAACTAGCTACTGTTGTCGCCCCAGCGCCTTCTTCTGTGTGGTGTACGGCTAGCTAGCTACTGTTGTCGCCCCAGACCCTTCTTCTGTGTGGTGTACGGCTAGCTAGCTACTGTTGTCGCCCCAGCCCCTTCTTCTGTGTGGTGTACGGCTAGCTAGCTACTGTTGTCGCCCCAGCCCCTTCTTCTGTGTGGTGTACGGCTAGCTAGCTACTGTTGTCGCCCCAGCCCCTTCTTCTGTGTGGTTTATCGGTGGCGGCTGATATCCATAGTTATTGTGAGCTGAGAAACCGGTACGGTGTTCAGTACATTGTTTGTGTCAAATTGTCAAGGTGAAGGTACTCAGTATAAAGTGAAATTACATTCTGTGTACATCTATGTTCATCCTATTTTTTACCCCCAATTTTGTGATATCCAACTGATAGTTACAGTCTTGTCCCATCACTGCACTCCCATCATTCCCATACGGACTCGGGAGAGGTGAATGTCGAGAGCCATGGATCCCTCGAAACACAACCAGAGGGTGATGCGGTCTGTCCAACGCATCACTGGGGGCACCCTGCCTGCCCTCCAGGACACCTACAGCACCTGATGTCACAGGAAGGCCAATAAGATCATCATCACCCGAACCACTGCCTGTTCTCCCCGCTATCATCCAGAAGGAGAGGTCAGTACAGGTGCATCAAAGTTGGGACCGAGAGACTGAAAAACAGCTTCTATCTCAAGGCCATCAGACTGTTAAATAAACATCACTAGTCGGCCATCACCATGTTACTCAACCCTGCTTCTTAGAGGCTGCTGCCCTATATACATAGACATGAAATCACTGGTTACTTTAATAATGAAACACTAGTCACTTTAATAATGTTTACATACTGCTTTACTCATTTCATATGTATATACGCGCAATAACGTCTGCAAAATATGTGCATGTGACCAATAAAATGTGATTTTGATTTGATATATGGATAATATCATTTTTTGTTTATATATTTATTATTAATAAGTCGGAAGTTTACATACACCTTAGCCAAATACATTTAATCTCAGTTTTTCACAATTCCTGACATTTAATCCAAGTATAAATTCCCTGTCTTAGGTCAGTTGGGATCACCAATTTATTTTATGAATGTGAAATGTCAGAATAATAGTAGAGAGAAAGATTTACTTCAGCTTTTATTTCTTTCATCACATTCCCAGTGGGTCAGAAGTTTACATACACTCAATTAGTATCTGGTAGCATTGCCTTTAAATTGTTTAACTTGGGTCAAACGTTTTGGATAGCCTTCCACAAGCTTCCCACAATAAGTTGGGTGAATTTTGGCCCATTCCTCCTGACAGAGCTGGTGTAACTGAGTCAGATTTGTAGGCCTCCTTGCTCGCACACACCTTTTCAGTTCTGCCCACACATTTTCTATACGATTGAGGTCAGGGCTTTGTGATGGCCACTCCAATACCTTGACTGTGTTGTCCTTAAGCCATTTTGCCACCATATTCGAAGTACGCTTGGGGTCATTGTCCATTTGGAAGACCCAATTGCGACCAAGCTTTAACTTCCTGACTGACGTCTTGAGATGTTGCTTCAATATATCCACAAAATGTTCCTTCCTCATGATGCCATCTATTTTGTGAAGTGCACCAGTCCCTCCTGCAGCAAGCACCCTCACAACATGATACTGCCACCCCCGTGCTTCACGGTTGGGATGGTGTTCTTCGGCTTGCAAGCCTCCCCCTTTTTCCTCCGAACATAACGATGGTCATTGTGGCCAAGCAGTTCTATTTTTGTTTCATCAGACCAGAGGACTTTTTTCCAAAAAGTATGATCTTTGTCCCCATGTGCAGTTTCAAACCGTAGTCTGGCTTTTATATATGGCGGTTTTGAAGCAGTGGCTTCTTCCTTGCTAAGCGGCCTTTCAGGTTATGTCAACATAGGACTCGTTTTACTGTGGATACATATAATTTTGTACCTGTTTCCTCCAGCATCTTCACATGGTCCTTTGCTGTTGTTCTGGGATTGATTTGCACGTTTCACACCAAAGTACATTCATCTCTAGGAGATAGTTACCATGAGACTGTCAGTTATATGCATGACAATCACCGGCTGACAAAATGTCATGACCGACACAGCCCTATGTGACATCAATAAGGGCTCACCTGGATTCACCTGGTCAGTCTATGTCATGGAACTGTACACACAGTTTATATCATGTGTATATAATAAACAAACTTGAACTGAGAAGGGGAGGGGAGGGCAGTCAGGAAGGGAGGAGGAAAGATGGGCAGATTTGTGGTTAGACTGTAGGAGAACAAAACATGAAAAACACATAGGCCCTTAAAGTATGTGTCCTCAAATATGATGTAATCTAAACATCTCAGATGAGCAAAGGGGGACAAGATGACAACAGCAGGCCAGTGGCGCAATTAGAACAGCAGCAGCCAGGAGAACATGGTAGTGAAGAGGATGATGTAGGAGACCCAGACACAGACCTAGAGCTGTGGAGTCATGATGTAGGAGACCCAGACACAGACCTAGAGCTGTGGGGTCATGATGTAGGAGACCAAGACACAGACCTAGAGCTGTGGGGTCATGATGTAGGAGACCCAAACACAGTCCTAGAGCTGTGGAGTCATGATGTAGGAGACCCAGACACAGTCCTAGAGCTGTGGAGTCATGATGTAGGAGACCCAGACACAGTCCTAGAGCTGTGGAGTCATGATGTAGGAGACCCAAACACAGACCTAGAGCTGTGGAGTCATGATGTAGGAGACCCAGACACAGACCTAGAGCTGTGGAGTCATGATGTAGGAGACCCAGACACAGACCTAGAGCTGTGGAGTCATGATGTAGGAGACCCAGACACAGACCTAGAGCTGTGGAGTCATGATGTAGGACACACAGACACAGACCTAGAGCTGTGGAGTCATGATGTAGGAGAACCAGACACAGACCTAGAGCTGTGGAGTCATGATGTAGGAGACCCAGACACAGACCTAGAGCTGTGGAGTCATGATTTAAGAGACCCAGACACAGACCTAGAGCTGTGGAGTCATGATGTAGGAGACCCAGACACAGACCTAGAGCTGTGGAGTCATGATGTAGGAGACCCAGACACAGACCTAGAGCTGTGGAGTCATGATGTAGGAGACCCAGACACAGACCTAGAGCTGTGGAGTCATGACGTAGGAGAACCAGACACAGACCTAGAGCTGTGGAGTCATGATGTAGGAGACCCAGACACAGACCTAGAGCTGTGGGGTCATGATGTAGGAGACCCAGACACAGACCTAGAGCTGTGGAGTCATGATGTAGGAGACCCAGACACAGACCTAGAGCTGTGGAGTCATGATTTATTGTCAGATGTTTATTGTCATGCAAAAGACTGTTGGTCTCAATGTAAATGACTATTAATTAACATGAACACATTTAGAAACTCCAGGCCTCCACTGTCTACAAGCCTCATACAATCAATCCACTGTCTACAAGCCTCATACAAACCACTGTTTACAAGCCTCATACAATCCACTGTCTACAAGCCTCATACAATCCACTGTCTACAAGCCTCATACAAACCGCTGTCTACAAGCCTCATACAATCCACTGTCTACAAGCCTCATACAAACCACTATCTACCAGCCTCATACAATCAATCCACTGTCTACCAGCCTCATACAATCAATCCACTGTCTACCAGCCTCATACAATCAATCCACTGTCTACCAGCCTCATACAATCAATCCACTGTCTACAAGCCTCATACAAACCACTGTCTACAAGCCTCATACAAACCAATGTCTACAAGCCTCATACAAACCACTGTCTACAAGCTTCATACAAACCACTGTCTACAAGCCTCATACAATCCACTGTCTACAAGCCTCATACAATCCACTGTCTACAAGCCTCATACAAACCACTGTCTACAAGCCTCATACAATCCACTGTCTACAAGCCTCATACAAACCACTATCTACCAGCCTCATACAATCAATCCACTGTCTACCAGCCTCATACAATCAATCCACTGTCTACAAGCCTCATACAAACCACTGTCTACAAGCCTAATACAAACCACTGTCTACAAGCCTCATACAATCAATCCACTGTCTACAAGCCTCATACAATCCACTGTCTACCAGCCTCATACAATCAATCCACTGTCTACAAGCCTCATACAAACCACTGTCTACAAGCCTCATACAAACCACTGTCTACAAGCCTAATACAAACCACTGTCTACAAGCCTCATACAAACCACTGTATACAAGCCTCATACAAACCACTGTATACAAGCCTCATACAAACCACTGTCTACAAGCCTCATACAATCAATCCACTGTCTACAAGCCTCATACAAACCACTGTCTACAAGCCTCATACAAACCACTGTCTACAAGCCTCATACAAACCACTGTCTACAAGCCTAATACAAACCACTGTCTACAAGCCTCATACAAACCACTGTTTACAAGCCGCATACAAACCACTGTATACAAGCCTCATACAAACCACTGTCTACAAGCCTCATACAATCAATCCACTGTCTACAAGCCTCATACAAACCACTGTCTACAAGCCTCATACAAACCACTGTCTACAAGCCTCATACAAACCACTGTCTACAAGCCTCATACAAACCACTGTCTACAAGCCTCATACAATCCACTGTCTACAAGCCTCATACAAACCACTATCTACCAGCCTCATACAATCAATCCACTGTCTACCAGCCTCATACAATCAATCCACTGTCTACCAGCCTCATACAATCCACTGTCTACAAGCCTCATACAAACCACTGTCTACAAGCCTCATACAAACCACTGTCTACAAGCCTCATACAATCCACTGTCTACAAGCCTCATACAAACCACTGTCTACAAGCCTCATACAATCCACTGTCTACAAGCCTCATACAAACCACTATCTACCAGCCTCATACAATCAATCCACTGTCTACCAGCCTCATACAATCAATCCACTGTCTACAAGCCTCATACAAACCACTGTCTACAAGCCTAATACCAACCACTGTCTACAAGCCTCATACAATCAATCCACTGTCTACAAGCCTCATACAATCCACTGTCTACCAGCCTCATACAATCAATCCAATGTCTACAAGCCTCATACAAACCACTGTCTACAAGCCTAATACAAACCACTGTCTACAAGCTTCATACAAACCACTGTATACAAGCCTCATACAAACCACTGTATACAAGCCTCATACAAACCACTGTCTACAAGCCTCATACAATCAATCCACTGTCTACAAGCCTCATACAAACCACTGTCTACAAGCCTCATACAAACCACTGTCTACAAGCCTCATACAAACCACTGTCTACAAGCCTCATACAAACCACTGTCTACAAGTCTAATACAAACCACTGTCTACAAGCCTCATACAAACCACTGTCTACAAGCCTCATACAAACCACTGTATACAAGCCTCATACAAACCACTGTCTACAAGCCTCATACAATCAATCCACTGTCTACAAGCCTCATACAAACCACTGTCTACAAGCCTCATACAAACCACTGTCTACAAGCCTCATACAAACCACTGTCTACAAGCCTCATACAAACCACTGTCTACAAGCCGCATACAATCCACTGTCTACAAGCCTCATACAAACCACTATCTACCAGCCTCATACAATCAATCCACTGTCTACCAGCCTCATACAATCAATCCACTGTCTACCAGCCTCATACAAACCACTGTCTACAAGCCTCATACAAACCACTGTCTACAAGCCTCATACAAACCACTGTCTACAAGCCTCATACAATCCACTGTCTACAAGCCTCATACAAACCACTGTCTACAAGCCTCATACAATCCACTGTCTACAAGCCTCATACAAACCACTATCTACCAGCCTCATACAATCAATCCACTGTCTACCAGCCTCATACAATCAATCCACTGTCTACCAGCCTCATACAATCAATCCACTGTCTACCAGCCTCATACAATCAATCCACTGTCTACAAGCCTCATACAAACCACTGTCTACAAGCCTCATACAAACCACTGTCTACAAGCCTCATACAAACCACTGTCTACAAGCTTCATACAAACCACTGTCTACAAGCCTCATACAATCCACTGTCTACAAGCCTCATACAATCCACTGTCTACAAGCCTCATACAAACCACTATCTACCAGCCTCATACAATCAATCCACTGTCTACCAGCCTCATACAATCAATCCACTGTCTACCAGCCTCATACAATCCACTGTCTACAAGCCTCATACAAACCACTGTCTACAAGCCTCATACAAACCACTGTCTACAAGCCTCATACAATCCACTGTCTACAAGCCTCATACAAACCACTGACTACAAGCCTCATACAATCCACTGTCTACAAGCCTCATACAAACCACTATCTACCAGCCTCATACAATCAATCCACTGTCTACCAGCCTCATACAATCAATCCACTGTCTACAAGCCTCATACAAACCACTGTCTACAAGCCTAATACAAACCACTGTCTACAAGCCTCATACAATCAATCCACTGTCTACAAGCCTCATACAATCCACTGTCTACCAGCCTCATACAATCAATCCACTGTCTACAAGCCTCATACAAACCACTGTCTACAAGCCTAATACAAACCACTGTCTACAAGCCTCATACAAACCACTGTATACAAGCCTCATACAAACCACTGTATACAAGCCTCATACAAACCACTGTCTACAAGCCTCATACAATCAATCCACTGTCTACAAGCCTCATACAAACCACTGTCTACAAGCCTCATACAAACCACTGTCTACAAGCCTCATACAAACCACTGTCTACAAGCCTCATACAAACCACTGTCTACAAGCCTAATACAAACCACTGTCTACAAGCCTCATACAAACCACTTTTTACAAGCCTCATACAAACCACTGTTTACAAGCCTCATACAAACCACTGTCTACAAGCCTCATACAATCAATCCACTGTCTACAAGCCTCATACAAACCACTGTCTACAAGCCTCATACAAACCACTGTCTACAAGCCTCATACAAACCACTGTCTACAAGCCTCATACAAACCACTGTCTACAAGCCTCATACAATCCACTGTCTACAAGCCTCATACAAACCACTATCTACCAGCCTCATACAATCAATCCACTGTCTACCAGCCTCATACAATCAATCCACTGTCTACCAGCCTCATACAAACCACTGTCTACAAGCCTCATACAAACCACTGTCTACAAGCCTCATACAAACCACTGTCTACAAGCCTCATACAATCCACTGTCTACAAGCCTCATACAAACCACTGTCTACAAGCCTCATACAATCCACTGTCTACAAGCCTCATACAAACCACTATCTACCAGCCTCATACAATCAATCCACTGTCTACCAGCCTCATACAATCAATCCACTGTCTACCAGCCTCATACAATCAATCCACTGTCTACCAGCCTCATACAATCAATCCACTGTCTACAAGCCTCATACAAACCACTGTCTACAAGCCTCATACAAACCACTGTCTACAAGCCTCATACAAACCACTGTCTACAAGCTTCATACAAACCACTGTCTACAAGCCTCATACAATCCACTGTCTACAAGCCTCATACAATCCACTGTCTACAAGCCTCATACTATCAATCCACTGTCTACAAGCCTCATACAATCCACTGTCTACCAGCCTCATACAAACCACTATCTACCAGCCTCATACAATCAATCCACTGTCTACCAGCCTCATACAATCAATCCACTGTTTACCAGCCTCATACAATCAATCCACTGTCTACAAGCCTCATACAAACCACTGTCTACAAGCCTAATACAAACCACTGTCTACAAGCCTCATACAAACCACTGTCTACAAGCCTCATACAAACCACTGTCTACAAGCTTCATACAAACCACTGTCTACAAGCCTCATACAAACCACTGTCTACAAGCCTCATACAAACCACTGTCTACAAGCCTCATACAAACCACTGTCTACAAGCCTCATACAATCAATCCACTGTCTACAAGCCTCATACAAACCACTGTCTACAAGCCTCATACAAACCACTGTCTACAAGCCTCATACAATCAATCCACTGTCTACAAGCCTCATACAAACCACTGTCTACAAGCCTCATACAAACCACTGTTTACAAGCCTCATACAAACCACTGTATACAAGCCTCATACAAACCACTGTCTACAAGCCTCATACAATCAATCCACTGTCTACAAGCCTCATACAAACCACTGTCTACAAGCCTCATACAAACCACTGTCTACAAGCCTCATACAAACCACTGTCTACAAGCCTCATACAAACCACTGTATACAAGCCTCATACAAACCACTGTCTACAAGCCTCATACAATTAATCCACTGTCTATAAGCCTCATACAAACCACTATCTACCAGCCTCATACAAACCACTGTCTACAAGCCTCAATACAAACCACTGTCTACAAGCCTCATACAAACCACTGTCTACAAGCCTCAATACAAACTGCTGATGAGCACCCTTGGAACATCATAATTTAAAAAGTCTAAATTTAATATTCACCATCACAATGAATCCATTATTTATTTTAGGCAGATCTAAAGAAACATGATATGAAGAAAATGTATTTCAGAAGAAGAGAATATGAGGAGACTACTGTATGTTATCTGGCTATTCTCCATGATATAGACTGTAGGCTTGTTCATTTAGTGGACTAGATACTGTATGTTATCTGGCTATTCTCCATGATATAGACTGTAGGCTTGTTCATTTAGTGGACTAGTTACTGTATGTTATCTGGCTATTCTCCATGATATAGACTGTAGGCTTGTTCATTTAGTGGACTAGATACTGTATGTTATCTGGCCATGATATAGACTGTAGGCTTGTTCATTTAGTGGACTAGATACTGTATGTTTTCTGGCTATTCTCCATGATATAGACTGTAGGCTTGTTCATTTAGTGGACTAGATACTGTATGTTATCTGGCTATGGTATAGACTGTAGGCTTGTTCATTTAGTGGACTAGATACTGTATGTTTTCTGGCTATTCTCCATGATATAGACTGTAGGCTTGTTCATTTAGTGGACTAGATACTGTATGTTATCTGGCTATGATATAGACTGTAGGCTTGTTCATTTAGTAGAGTAGATACTGTATGTTATCTGGCTATGATATAGACTGTAGGCTTGTTCATTTAGTGGACTAGATACTGTATGTTATCTGGCTATGGTATAGACTGTAGGCTTGTTCATTTAGTAGACTAGATACTGTATGTTATCTGGCTATGATATAGACTGTAGGCTTGTTCATTTAGTGGACTAGTTACTGTATGTTATCTGGCTATGGTATAGACTGTAGGCTTGTTCATTTAGTAGACTAGATACTGTATGTTATCTGGCTATGATATAGACTGTAGGCTTGTTCATTTAGTGGACTAGATACTGTATGTTATCTGGCTATGGTATAGACTGTAGGCTTGTTCATTTAGTGGACTAGTTACTGTATGTTATCTGGCTATGATATAGACTGTAGGCTTGTTCATTTAGTGGACTAGTTACTGTATGTTATCTGGCTATGATATAGACTGTAGGCTTGTTCATTTAGTGGACTAGATACTGTATGTTATCTGGCTATGATATAGACTGTCGGCTTGTTCATTTAGCGGACTAGATACTGTATGTTATCTGGCTATGATATAGACTGTAGGCTTGTTCATTTAGCAGACTAGATACTGTATGTTATCTGGCTATGATATAGACTGTAGGCTTGTTCATTTAGCAGACTAGATACTGTATGTTATCTGGCTATGATATAGACTGTAGGCTTGTTCATTTAGCAGACTAGATACTGTATGTTATCTGGCTATGATATAGACTGTAGGCTTGTTCATTTAGTAGACTAGATACTGTATGTTATCTGGCTATGCTCCATGTCATAGACTGTAGGCTTGTTCATTTAGTAGACTAGATGGGCCTATGCTTATAAGTCCTGTGCCATTATTTTATATTTCTTGATTATTAGTAAGAAAAATATAATTGAATTTAGCTGAATAAAATTGAAAGGATATTTTCTCATTCCAGAGTGAGTGTTCATATGAAGTGTCTATGTTGAGAATAAAAGTGATCATTTGAAACAGTTATTTGGCAACTTTAGTTGTGATTGATACAAACCTCAGTAAAGCCAATTCTAAAGTATAGTTTCACCAGGACATCTACTGAGGCATTACAACAGTGGTACAGCAACAGGTAGTCAGGGAGACATGCACTTATTAAACACATCCTCTACATTCATCTAGAAATATAACAGACTTTATTATAGTTTCACCAGGACATCTAATGAGGCATTACAACAGTGGTACAGCAACAGGTAGTCAGGGAGACATGCACTTATTAAACACATCCTCTACATAAATCTAGAAATATGACAGACTTTATTCTAAAAATATAATGTAGAGTTTATTCACAAAATATTGCCACTTTTTAAAATACTATCAAAAAATTGTGACTTTAGAGAGAGAGAGAGAGAGAGAGAGAGAAAAGAAGGTATTGTGGGGTTATTTAATCAGATTGACTCTGACCTGTCCAATGAGCCAATGTTTGAAGTTGTTGGCAATACACTGTAGATGTATGTGTTCAAAAGTAGCTCCAAATGTCTTCAAATCCTAGGGGAGAGAGGAGCTGCTACCCCTGGGGAGAGAGGTGCTGCTACCCCTGGGGAGAGAGGTGCTGCTACCCCTGGGGAGAGAGGAGCTGCTACCCCTGGGGAGAGAGGAGCTGCTACCCCTGGGGAGAGAGGAGCTGCTACCCCTGGAGAGGGAGGAGCTGCTACCCCTGGGGAGAGAGGAGCTGCTACGCCTGGGGAGAGAGGAGCTGCTACCCCTGGGGAGAGAGGAGCTGCTACCCCTGGGGAGAGAGGAGCTGCTACCCCTGGGGAGAGAGGAGCTACTACCCCTGGTGAGAGAGGAGCTGCTACCCCTGGGGTGAGAGAGGAGCTGCTACCCCTGGGGAGAGAGAGGAGCTGCTACCCCTGGGTAGAGAGGAGCTGCTACCCCTGGGGTGAGAGAGGAGCTGCTACCCCTGGGGAGAGAGAGGAGCTGCTACCCCTGGGGAGAGAGAGGAGCTGCTACCCCTGGGGAGAGAGGAGCTGCTACCCCTGGGGAGAGAGGAGCTGCTACCCCTGGGGAGAGAGGAGCTGCTACGCCTGGGGAGAGAGGAGCTGCTACACCTGGGGAGAGAGAGGAGCTGCTACCCCTGGGGAGAGAGGAGCTGCTACCCCTGGGGAGAGAGGAGCTGCTACCAGGAGAGACTGTGACCCTGCTCAGGAAGAGCTTAACGGTTTGTGATTATTGTGGCACGTTTGGCAGGAACTTCAGTGATGAAGACTGCTCAACTTGCTGATGTTTCACAATATGCCATTGCCGTCTCAGTCACCAGGTGTCATCACAATTGAACACAACCATCAACAAAACACCAAATGATGGAATTTCTTATGGAAGAATGGTGTCACATCCCTCCAATAGAGTTCCAGACAGTTGTAGAATGTTCGCCAAGGCACATTGTAAGAGCTGTAAAGAGAGAGGGAGTGGAGAGAAAACAGGCAGAACCTGATATGTAAATGAGCAGAGCAAACAAAAGTAACTTTCTACGACCGAATGATCATTCAGACTCTGTTTCTATTGAGAGATTAAAGGTAAGACGACGATTGTTATGTGTATTAATATAGTTGATGATATTGTTATGTGTATTCATATAGTTGATGATATTGTTATGTGTATTCATATAGTTGATGATATTGTTATGTGTATTCATATAGTTGATAATATTTTGGTGGACAGTGTTCTATCTTTTTATATACCTCTCTCTAATGTATATGACTATATCAGGATTCACTTTTGACCATTTGACATCTTTTATTTACTGTTGTTTAGGCTGGTTGAATGAGTTGCCTGTGAAAGCTACTTCATCTGCAAGAAAACAGGCGGCTGCACCAGTGACTGTAAGTTATGTGATTTCCTCATATGAAATTAAAAATATGTTTGTAGCCTACGCAGTTACACAATGGCTGTTGAATCTGTGGCACATATTTCTTGGTAACATTAAATACTGTAAATGTGTTGATTGCAGGAAAGACTGGCGGACTCTAGTACTGTATGTCTAGGTTACCTACAAACTAATGTAAGGTTAGGTCAACGTCAGACATTCAACAGTCAGAGTAGGTTTGAGCTATGATCACTTACCATGATGACAAACCTGATGGTCTCTGTGAACTGATCTGAACAGGTTTAGACTGGTCATCTATGATATGTAGGTTATATACAGTACATTATCTGTCCTGCTACTGGTAGGACTATAACATTATGTTGATCTGAACAGGTTTAGGCTGGTCATCTATGATATGTAGGTTATATACAGTACATTCTCTGTCCTGCTACTGGTAGGACTATAACATTATGTGAACTGATCTGAACAGGTTTAGACTGGTCATCTATGATATGTAGGTTATATACAGTACATTCTCTGTCCTGCTACTGGTAGGACTATAACATTATGTTGATCTGAACAGGTTTAGACTGGTCATCTATGATATGTAGGCTATAGCTGAGGTATAGACCTTGATCTGCACATCACTAACAACCCACTACTATACATTATAACCTAGTCTACTTTACATATTAAAACACCTGTTACTTGTTGCAGATACACTTTGAATAGATCAAAGATTTCCCCCTCAGGTCAATCATGTCCGTTTTAGCCCTTCTGTCTACATTCTCAGTTACATTTAGAAAAGAACAGATTGAAAGACAATAAATAGCCTACTTTTAATTCATAAATATAATTGTGAAACATGACCTTGTGTTGCTGTACTGTCTATAACTACCTTAACAAACAGTGACTTATTATTATTATTATTATTATTGTTGCTGTACTGTCTATGTACTGCCTTAACAAACAATGACTTATTATTATTATTATTATTGTTGCTGTACTGTCTAGAACTACCTTAACAAACAGTGACTTATTATTATTATTATTATTATTATTATTACTATTATTAACAGTTACCATGGAGATGAAATTTGATTGCATTATATCACCTGACTGTTTCGATATGTCTGTTAGTAAATGTTTTATAAGAGATAATTAATAAATGATAACAATTGACATTCAAGAATTACTGTGTTTACCACAACCAACATGTTGGATCTCTGTTTAGAGGTCAGTGCTCTAAAATGAGTCTCTCTGGGGAGAGAGAGGAGGGGGACCCTGCCTCTAAAATGAGTCTCTCTGGGGAGAGAGAGGCGGGGGACCCTGCCTCTAAAATGAGTCTCTCTGGGGAGAGAGACGAGGGGGACCCTGCCTCTAAAATTAGTCTCTCTGGAGAGGGAGAGAAGGGCCCTGACTCTAAAATGAGTCTCTCTGGGGAACATGACACCAAAGCTAAGAGGTGAGATGACAATTTTGTTTAAGAATTATTAAGAGTTGATTTCCAAAAAATGTCACATTTGTTTTTTAATCAGAACTGGTTGCTTATGGGTATCTTCAATATTACTATTCTCATATTTTTAATTAATAGATTTTATATGTGTATATATTTATTTGTTTCATGCAAAACGCTACATATCCATTGTTTATCAGGAATGGAATGTTGGTGTCCTGTATATTTGACTGTGATATGTGGTTGTCTCACCTAGCTATTTTAAGATGAATGCACTTACTGTAAATCTCTCTGGATAAGAGCATCTGCTAAATCAGGAGTTCTCAATCCGGGGTCTGTGGAGGTACTGCAGGGGTTCCATGGCACCCTGTGTCACATCGTGTGTGTAGGTGGCAGGGAAGTCAGGCGCAGGAGAAACAAACTTGGTATAAATGGGAGTAGTATATTAATAAAATAAAAACAAAAACTCCAAAACCAAAGTACATAATAAAATAAATGTGGGTACAAGAACCCGTCGCGCACCAATCCATAAACACGAACATACAAACAAACAATGTCTGACAAGGACATGAGGGGAAACAGAGGGTTAAATACACAACATGTAATGAATGGGATTGGAACCAGGTGTGATACAAGACAAGACAAAACCAATGGAAAATGAAAAATGGATCAATGATGGCTAGAAGACCGGTGACATCGACCACCGAACACCACCCGAACAAGGAGGGGCATCGACTTCAACATAAGTCTTGACACCCTGACTGTACTCGTTGCAATGTAAGACGTTTGATAGAATTTTCAAATGACACAACCACTTTGCCTGCTCTTAATTATGGCCTAATTTAATGGAATGCATATTTTTTTTACCACCTAGATACATATAATATAGCCATTGTTTAGCAGGAATGGAATGTTGGTATCCTGTATATTTGACTGTGATATGTGGTTGTGTAACGATTGCAGTAGTGGGTGTGGAGTCAGGCGCAGGAAACAGGAGTAGTTGCGAACGGGCTTTTAATGAATTGCACCGTAAAAGGCGAAGGGGCAGGTTTTGGGTCGAGAGCCAGACCCTGTCCCCTGGTTGGAATACGGGGGTCTAACTGCGGTGGCGGTCAGCGCTCCTCTTCTGTTGTTCCCCTGCTTCCCTAAGGGCCTCCTGGACAGCCCTCCAGGTCTCCTTGGAGCGCTGTACCCAATCCTCCACCGCAGGAGCCTCGGTCTGGCTCTGATGCCACGATGCCAGGACCGGCTGGTAGCCCAACACACACTGAAATGGTGAAATGTTAGTGGAGGAGTGGCGGAGTGAGTTTTGGGCCAGTTCGGCCCAAGGTATGTACCTGGATCACTCCCCTGGCCGGTCCTGGCAGTACGACCGCAAAAACCTACCCACTTCCTGGTTAACTCTCTCCACCTGCCCATTGCTCTCGGGGTGATAACCGGAGGTCAAGCTGACCGAGACCCCCAGGCGCTCCATAAATGCCCTCCATACACGGGACGTGAACTGGGGACCCCAATCAGAAACGATGTCCTCCGGCACCCCGTAGTGCCGGAAAACATGGGTGAATAGAGCTTCCGCAGTCTGTAGGGCCGTAGGGAGACCGGGCAACGGGAGGAGACGACAGGACTTAGAAAACCGATCCACAACTACCAAGACCATGGTATTCCCCTAAGACGGGGGAAGATCGGTGAGAAAGTCCACCGACAGGTGGGACCACGGCCTCTGTGGAATGGGGAGGGGTTGTAACTTCCCTCTAGGGAGGTGCCTAGGAGCCTTACTCTGGGCGCACACCGAACAGGAAGAGACATAAAACCTCATGTCCTTAGCCAAGGTGGGCCACCAGTACTTCCCCTTAAGGCCTAGCACTGTCCTCGCCACTCCAGGATGACCCGACGAGGGTAACGTATGAGCCCATCGAATCAATTGATCACGGACACCAAGCGGCACGTACTTACGCCCTGCTGGACAGTTGGAAGGCGCAGGCTCCAGCTGTAGCGCCCGCTCGATGTCCGTGTCCACCTCCCATACCACCGGTGCGACCAGCTTAGAGGCTGGAAGAATGGGAGTAGGATCGATGGGCCGATCCTCAGTATCATAAAGACGGGACAGTGCGTCGGCCTTCGTGTTCATGGAACCTGGTCGATATGAAATAGTGAACTGGAACCGGATAAAGAACATGGCCCACCATGCCTGACGCGGGTTCAGTCTCCTAGCTGTCCGGATATTCTCCAGGTTCCGGTGGTCAGTCCAGATGAGAAAAGGGTGTCTAGCCCCCTCAAGCCAGTGTCTCCACACGGTCAAAGCCTTGACCACAGCCAACAGCTCCCGGTCCCCCACATCATAGTTACGCTCCGCCGGACTGAGCTTCCTAGAAAAGAAAGCACAGGGGCGGAGTTTCGGTGGCGTACCCGAGCGCTGAGATAGCACGGCACCCACCCCAGCCTCGGACGCGTCCACCTCCACTATGAATGGTAAAGAAGGGTCCGGGTGCGCCAACACAGGTGCATCAGTGAACAGTGCCTTCAACTGGGTGAAAGCCCTGTCCGCCTCTGTCGACCAATGCAAACGCACCGGTCCTCCCTTCAGCAGTGAGGTAATGGGAGCCGCTACCTGGCCAAAACCCCGGATAAACCTCCGGTAGTAATTGGCAAAACCCAAAAACCGCTGCCCTTCCTTCACCGTGGCTGGAGTCGGCCAATTACGCACGGCCTTAACGCGGTCACACTCTATCACCACCCCCGAGGTGGAAATGCGATAACCCAGGAAGGAGACGGCTCGTTTGGAGAACTCACACTTCTCAGCCTTGACATATAGGTCATGCTCCAGCAACCTCCCAAGCACCCTGCGCACCAGGGACACATGCTCGGCGCGGGTGGTGGAGTAAATCAGGATGTCATCGATAAACACTATCACGCCCTGCCCATGCAGGTCCCTGAGAATCTCGTCTACAAAGGATTGAAAGACGGCTGGAGCATTCTTTAACCCATACGGCATGACGAGGTACTCATAGTGGCCCGATGTGGTACTAAATGCGGTTTTCCACTCGTCTCCTTCCCGAATACGCACCAGATTATACACGCTCCTGAGATCCAGTTTCGTGAAAAAATGCGCTCCGTGAAATGATTCCACCGCCGTAGCGATGAGAGGTAGTGGGTAACTAAACCCCACTGTGACGGAATTTAGACCTCTCTAATCAATGCACGGACGCAGACCTCCCCTCTTTTTCTTCACGAAAAAGAAACTCGAGGAGACGGGTGAGATGGAGGGCCGAATTAACCCCTGTCTCAGAGATTCCGTGATATATGTCTCCATAGCCAACGTCTCCTCCTGAGACAAGGGGTACACGTGACTCCTGGGAAGCGCAGCGTTTGCCAGGAGGTTTATCACACAAAATTAAAACAAACATATGACCAACAGAGGTTTCTGGGTGAGTTTGGTGCTGACTCACCTGGGGTGAACGAGGAGTGTTCTGCTTGCCTTCTCGACTCCGAGGGACCCCCCCAGCACCGGTCGACCGTGTGTCCTCGGCGACCACAATTGGTGCAGGAGGAGCGCCCTCCTCCGGTTCCCTTAGATGCAGCCACTCCCAGCTCCATGGGAATGGGCGACTGAGGGTAGGAGGTGGAACTGATAGGACCCCTTCTGAACGCCCGCGGGCAGCCAGCAGATTGTCCAGTCGGATTGGCATGTCTATCAGTTCATCCAGGGAGAGTGTATTGTCCCGACACGCTAGCCCCCTGCGGACGTCCTCCCGGAGACTGCACCGGAAATGATCCCTTAGGGACCTGTCGTTCCACCCGGCCCCCGCAGCTAAGGTCCGAAACTCCAGAGCGAAATCTTGTGCGCTCCTCGTCTCCTGCCTGAGATGGAACAGTCGCACACCCGCCGCCCGGCCTTCTGGAGGGTGATCGAATACGGCCCGGAAACGGCGGGTGAACTCAGGGTAATTCTCCCTCGCTGAGTTGGGGCTGTTCCAGAACGCGTTGGCCCATTCCAACGCTCTCCCCGTTAGGCAGGAGACGAGGAGGCTGACACTCTCCTCTCCCGAGGGAGTCGGTCTCACTGTAGCCAGGTATAAGTCAATCTGCAGCAGAAACCCCTGACATCCCGCTGCTCCTCCGTCATACTCCCTCGGGAGCGCAAGACGCAATGCTCCAGAACCCGACGTAGGAGGGAGCGGAGTAGGTAGACTACTCTGGTGAGTCGGGGGTGAAGAAAGGAGACCACTCCTCTCCCATCGATCCATCCTCTCCATCATTTGGTCCATCGCAGACCCGATTCGATGGAGCACGGTGGTGTGGTGGAGGACTCGTTCCTCCATAGACGGGAGAGGGGTGGTAGCTGCTCCTGCTGACTCCATACTTGTAGAGGTGCGGGCTTCTGTAACGATTGCAGTAGTGGGTGTGGAGTCAGGCGCAGGAAACAGGAGTAGTTGCGAACGGGCTTTTAATGAATTGCACCGTAAAAGAAAAGTACACCCACGAAAACACAACTGGGTGTGATCCAACAAACACAATGATCAAATAACACATACCACTGCATGAACAACAGTCAACAACAGAAAGTAAGCCCGCACACAGAACAGGTGGGGAAACGGGCTTAAATACTCAACAACACTAATCATACACAGGTGCAAACACTCAAGACAAAACCAACAGAAAAGGGAAAAAGGGATCGTGGCAGCTAGTAGGCCGGTGACGACGACCGCCGAGCGCCACCCAAACAGGGTGAGGAGTCACCCTCGGCAGGAGTCGTGACAGGTTGTCTCAGCTAGCTTGTCACGGTTGTCGAAAGAAGAAGCGGACCAGTGCAGCATGTGTTTCGTTCCACATTTTATTTACACTGTGAAACTATGCAGTACATATAAATAAACTGAATACAAAAAAAACGGGACGCAGAGTTAACTTCTTCAGCCTACCATCCCGTTAGCGGGATCATTTTCCAGCGAAAACTCCTAGCGACATTAGCATAACGAAATTCAATATTTTTTTTTTTCAAATATAGGGCTGTCTCATATCGTTTTATAGATACACCTCTCTTGAATCGACCCTCGTTGTCCGATTTCAAAAAGGTTTTACAGGAAAAGCACAATATTAGATTATGTTAGAGGAGTACATGGTAAAAGTCGCATCATATGAATTTTCCGAGCAAGCACACCCATCACATATAAACAAAAAACAGCTAAATGCAGCACTAACCTTTTACAAACTTCATCAGATGACACACCTAGGACATCATGTTACACACAGCATGCAATCTTTTGTTCAATAAAGGTCATATTTCTATATAAAAACAGCATTTTACATCGGCACCTGAGGTTGACTAACATTTTCCCATAAAATGCGTCCCGGGAAACTGTGCTACAATTTTATAAATAACTATTCGAAAACGATTTTTTTTATACATATTGTCAATCTAAGATTTATAGATGAATATCTCTTGAAAACACCAGTCAAAACAGATTTTAAATTAACTTTACAGGGTAATCACACTTTGAGATCAAATGGGATGCGATACCCAGAAATTGAGCTCGAAAACGTAGCTCGGCGCCACCTGTGAACAATAGCACGTAACATCTTATATTGTATAATATCGCCAATAATCCCTCACCTTTAGTTGTCTTCATCAGAAATCACATCCCGATGTCCCAGGTCCATGACAAATGTATTTTCGGTCGAAAAAGTCCATGCTTTATGTTCCATTAGCTTCCTCTTGCTAGCGCGTCCTAAGGCTGTAATCAAATGTTGATCCGTGGGCGGCAGCTGTCTAACGCAAAATGACTGTTTACGGTAAGTGAGGGTCGTTCAAACATGTCAAACGTTATATCAAGTAATCGTCAGTGCCTGTTTCAACAAGAGAACCAATCAGATTCGAGTGGGACGATTTCATTGTGTTTCAAAAAACTTCCAAAGGTGGGGGCAGACACGGCCGCCAACGTCACAATGCTCATGGCCCTCAGACTGTGACCAATTGCCACATCGTCTCTTTCACTGAGTTTCCACCGTAGAACCCTCAAAACACTTTGTAAAGACTGGGGACATCTAGTGGAAGCACTGGAAAGTGCTCAATTTTCATTTTTTCACGTTGTGAATTATAGGTAAGGCTGTGAAGTCGAGTCGACAATTCAGATTTCCACTTCCTGGTTCAATCGGTCTCGGGGTTTTGACTGCCATACGAGTTCTGTTATACTCACAGACACCATTCAAACAGTTTTAGAAAATTTAGGGTGTTTTCTATCCATATAAAATAAGTATATGCATGTCCTAGCTTCTGACTTTGATTAGTAGGCCGTTGAAAATGGGAACGATTTTTTTCCAAAATGCGCTGTGGCGCCCCCTATCCTAGGGTAAATCGAAGAAGTTAACATACACAAACTCAAAACTAATCTCCCAGAAACCCAGGTGGGACAAACACCAACTTAAATATGACGTCCAATTAGAGACAACGATGACCAGCTGCCTCTAATTGGAGATCATCCCAAACAAAACCAACATAGAAATACAAAACTAGAACATGAACATAGAAATACACCCCCTGTCATGCCCTGACCCTCTCTACCATAAAAATAACATCTTACTATGGTCAGGACATTACCTCCCCCCCAAAGATGCGGACTCTGACCGCACCTAAACGAAACAACAACAACCCCCCCCCCAACAAAGGGAGGGTAGGGTGGGTAACTAATGTCTATGGCGGCTCTGGTGCAGTACACATAACCTAATCCGACGGATCCTCCAACAGAGGAGGCGGCTCTGGTTCAGGACGTAAACCCCGCTCTGCCCGCTGATCCCTC
Source organism: Salmo trutta (assembly GCF_901001165.1). Lineage (NCBI taxonomy): Eukaryota > Metazoa > Chordata > Actinopteri > Salmoniformes > Salmonidae > Salmo > Salmo trutta. The sequence continues at coordinate 41,996,203 of NC_042988.1, read as the reverse complement.
TGCTTCTGTGCCACTGGACCGTGGCTCATCGCCGGAGGTTCTGGGCTGCAGGCTGCCGCTGGAGGTTCTGGGCTGCAGGACGCCGCTGGAGGTTCTGGGCTGCAGGACGCCGCTGGAGGTTCTGGGCTGCAGAACGCCGCTGGAGGTTCTGGGCTGCAGGACATAGCTGAAGACTCTGGACTGCAGGACGTCGCTGAAGACTCTGGACTGCAGGACGGCGCTGAAGACTCTGGACTGGAGGACGTCTCAGGAGGTTCCGGACTGTGGGCCGTCTCAGGAGGTTCCGGACTGTGGGCCGTCTCAGGAGGTTCCAGACTGTGGGCCGTCTCAGGAGGTTCGAGACTGTGGGCCATCTCAGGAGGTTCTGGACTGTAGGCCGTCGCCGGAAGCTCTGGACTGGGAATGCGCACTGGAGGCCTGATGCGTGGGGCTGGCACAGGTGACGCCAGACTGGTAACACGCACCTCAGGGCGAGTGCGGTGAGCAGGAACAGGACACCTCGGAGTGGGCAGGCTCACTGGAGGCTTGATGCGTGGGGCTAGCACAGGAGGCGCCAGACTGGTAGCACGCACCTCAGGACAAGTGAACTGAAGTTTATTGTTGAATTCGTTTTTTTGCTTTACAGTCAGGGACAGTATGAGTGTAGCCAGATCCTTTTCACTCGCTATCCTTGTTTTAATTTCTGGTTCACCAGACTCGTCATCATCCTCGAGACGAGGGACAGACAAACGACCTGCTAGCTAGCCAAGCTTGTCGGTACAGCTAGGTAAGCTAGCTAGCTACTCTACCAGCAGCATCCTAGTTATCCTAGCTAGTCGGTACAGCTAGGTAAGCTAGCTACTCTACCAGCAGCATCCTAGTTATCCTAGCTAGTCAGTACAGCTCGGTAAGCTAGCTAGCTACTCTACCAGCAGCATCCTAGTTATCCTAGCTAGTCGGTACAGCTAGGTAAGCTAGCTAGCTACTCTACCAGCCGCATCCTAGTTATCCTAGCTAGTCGGTACAGCTAGGTAAGCTAGCTACTCTACCAGCAGCATCCTAGTTATCCTAGCTAGTCAGTACAGCTAGGTAAGCTAGCTAGCTACTCTACCAGCAGCATCCTAGTTATCTTAGCTAGTTGGTACAGCTAGGTAAGCTAGCTAGCTACTCTACCAGCAGCATCCTAGTTATCCTAGCTAGTCGGTACAGCTAGGTAAGCTAGCTAGCTACTCTACCAGCAGCATCCTAGTTATCCTAGCTACCACTACATCATCACTGGCTGCCTGCATTTCTTGTGGACCGATGGAGCTCCCCGGTTGTTTCTTCCACCTATTAAATCCCGTGGAGGGCTTCTCCCTCTCTCGTTGACGGATGCTGGCTACCTCTCTCTTCACTAGATGGACGGTAACTTTAGTGTTTAACCCCTCTGTGTCCAAGGACTGAACTTTTTCATATTATTTTCAGGCAGCCTCAAGTAGGCCGGACAAATTTTTTACATTTTTATTCTGATGAGAGCGAGAGAGTGAGAGAGAGAGAGAGAGAGAGAGAGTTAGAGAGTGAGTGAGTTCGGGACAAGGTAGCACGTCAGAGTTCCATATCCTCAGTCAGAGCAGTAGAAACTGGATCAGCAGCATGACAAGTTATCACGTCTGGTGCACAGGTCAGAGTTCCATATCCTCAGGCAGACCAGTAGAAACTGGATCAGCAGCACTACAAGGTATCACGTCAGGTGGAGCATGTATCAATACTGATAGGATGGAAAGAAAGGGAGCGCTGCTCTCGTATCAGTTTTCTCCGTTCAAATCTTTCCTTAACATTGTCATATTCTTCGTCTTCTGATGAGGAGAAATCATCGGACCAATACGCAGCGTGGTAAGTGTCCATACTTATACTTTTATACGTGAACACTAAACAAAACAAGAAAACGAACGACAGTCCTGTAAGGTGCTCACACTATACAAAGGAAACAACCACCCACAAACACAAGAGAAAATAAACCCACTTAAATATGGCCTCCAATCGGAAGCAACGACAACCAGCTGCTTCTAATTGGAGGTCGTTCTCAAAACTAACATAGAAATAGAAAAACTAGAAAACCCACATAGAAATAGAAAACATAGAACATAAACCAAAAAACCCCGAAACACACTAAACAAACACACCTTACCACGCCCTGACCAAACTACAATAACAAATAACCCCTTATACTGGTCAGGATGTGACAAACATAATTATTTCACAATACTGACCACGGATCAACTTCTATTATCACCTATGGCTGCAAATATTGAGGAGGCTTATTCTAATGCTTATCCAATAAAAATGCACTAAATCACAGACTTGGTACATCATTGTGTTCATGTTAGGCTACACATCATGAAATATATTGAGACAAATTACAGACCGTAGTCTACAAGTAGCAAAATACAACTCAATTGAACATAACATTTATTTCAATTTGATTGAATGAGGCCTATAGCCTACTGTTTATATTTTAACATGAAACAAACACAACAGGAGGGTTAAAACACAGAAGATCTCCCCCACACATAGAATCACATCCATCTCTCTGTGATGCTGATACATTTAGAACGAAGTTGACTACAAATACAAATCTACAAATGTCTTTGCAATTGATACAAACAAGCAACGTATAAAATGATACATCAAAGGAAAATCGAGATGACTGCATTAATTAATTCTGTGTTCCCGGTCCAAAATGACCGCCCCATTATAGCTGATTATAAATCCATAATAATACATATATTATCACCTAATGTTGTGTTAGATCTTTTTATCCACTTAAGATCTTGTGAACATTACAAGTTTGAACTTCTATTTGCTATTTATGGCCTGTAGGCCTCATTGACCTGAGCTCGTATGTCACGTCCTGACCCTTGTAAGATGTCATTTTCTATAGTAGAGTAGGTCAGGGCGTGACAGGGGGTGTTTTGGGTGGTTTTTCTATGTTTTCTATTTCTATGTTTAAGTCTAGTATTGTATTTCTATGTTGTTGTTTTTTGGGATGATCTCCAATTATAGGCAGCTGGTCCTCATTGTCTATAATTGGAGATCATACTTAAGTAGGGTTTTTTTTTCCACCTGTGTTTGTGGGTTGTTGTTTTCTGTTTCGTTGGATTTACCTGACAGAACTGTTGGCTGTCATTTTGTTTATTTTGTCTAGTGTTTGTTTTCATTAAAATATAATTATGAGCACCCAACACGCTGCGCCTTGGTCCCCTCTATACGATGCCCGTTACACTCGTACAACTCATTTTTGAGTAAAAAAATTATAATGTATGGATTATTTTGACTATAACAAATACTCAGATAAAACATATTGTGCTATTTATCGCAGACTACTTTGTGTTAAAGTTTAACAAGGACTCTCTCCTCCTCACCAGTGTCATAATCAAAGATATGATCAAGAGCCTCACATACAGTATATTGTTTGGTCATTGTGCTGCCACAGAATGAACTGTGAGCAAGGCCTCAAAAAAGCTTTATATACCAGAGCTGAGAGAAAATATATATATATGATTGAAACAATGTTGCGAATGTTTGTGAGAATGCCAACAGGTGTGTTTCCTGTGGGGGAAAGATTCTATTGGGGAAAGGTTCCCGTGAGGGTTGCCATGGAAGCCAAGAAGAATCAGGTGTTTGTGTGTGCGTGTGCTCAAACACACATGAATGTGGTGGTCTGGGAGAGGAAGTGTGTCCATCTGATGAATGGGCATGTGCCTGAACTCAATTCTACACACTAATTGTAGTCTCACCAGGAACACCACAGGTGTACAAAAGTAAAATTAAACACCAAAAATGTTATGAAAATCATCAAAATGTATTTTGTGTGTTCAGATGCACTGTGTGGACAAAGTCATGGAACCTTATGACAATCAGATAAAATGAACTACATTTTTCAGAAGGAAGTCTTGTAAATCGGTTCCATTCGACCGGAACACAGCAGGAGGGTAAAAAAAGTTTAAAACGATTCACAACCACTTAGTCTTTCTACGAGTGGTCTAAGGCAGGATAGATGAAAGATGTAATGTTGGTCTTTGTTGTGTTGAAGCCCAATCAAGCAGGAGAGACCAGCCTCCCCTGTACCCAGCTGTGTGTCCATGAAGAGTGACCGGTCTATGAGACTTCCTATATTCTTTAGAGAGGGAGACTTTTCTACTGAACAAAGGTAAGAATAACTCATGGGTCATGGTCAGTGAGTTAAACAACACTGTCTCTAGTCATTTCTCCTCTCCCATTTTCTCATTTCTTTTTGTTGTTTTCATAATCCATAAACTAATCCTTCTGTCCATTTTTATAGTCCTGAAACAATATTAAACAAACACAACGTTCCCTGTGTGTGTGTGTGTGTGTGTGTGTGTGTGTGTGTGTGTGTGTGTGTGTGTGTGTGTGTGTGTGTGTGTGTGTGTGTGTGTGTGTGTGTGCACTCCCTGGATGAGGAGATGTAATCCCATGTTTTGTCCACAGAAACCAACAGGAGAGATTAGAGTCAGAGATTCTCAGTGGTCAGTCTTCCCAGAGTCATCAAACAGACCTGGCCTCCATATTCAGTGTATGTGGTCCTGCTATGTAAATTTGTTTTTGTTTACCTCAAGTAAAGTTGATCTGTCAATCATTCATTAATGTGTTAATGAGAAAGCCTTTCTTCTTTTTCTTAATTGATTTACTTGATTTTTTTCAGTTGCTTGAAGAGAATATTATGACATTTGTGAAGAACGAGCTGAAGATGTTCAAGAGGATTCTTAGTCCAGAACTCCCAGAAGGCTTTGAGAGTCAGAAGCAGGATAAGGAAGTGGTGGATGCTGAAGATGAGAAGCAGGAGAGCAGTGCCAGAGAGGGGGCTCTGAAGATCACACTGCACGTCCTGAGGAAAATGAACCAGAAGGAGCTTGCTGACACACTGGAGAAATGTAAGATCTGTCTGCCTCATGTTGAATGCTGTTTTATAACATTTAAAAGCTGTAGCTAAAGTACAGCTAACATAGCTGTGTAACTCAATGATATTGTAGCAGCCTTAAAACCTCTTGGGGATAGAATCCCACTGACGGGCTTGCTAGCATGGCGGGAAATTCAAAACATCAAAAATCTAATAATTTCAATTTCTCAAACAATCAACTATTTTACACCTTTTCAAAGATAAACATCTCCTTAATCGAACCACATTGTCCGATTTCAAAGAGGCTTTACGGCGAAAGCATAAAGTTAGATTATGTTAGGAGAGTACATAGCCAAAAAAGTACACACATCCATTTTCAATTCAAGGACAGGCGTCACCAAAAGCAAAAAAACAGCTAAAATTATGCACTAACCTTTGACAATCTTCATCAGATGACACTCCTAGGACATTATGTTAGACAATACATGCATTTGTGTTCTATCAAGTTCATATTTATATCCAAAAACAGCATTTTACATCGGCGCGTGTCGTTGACAAAATGTGTCTTCCCCAAAACTGCCAGTGAATTTACAAAAAATACTCATTATAAAACGTGGTTAAAGTATTAAACTGTTATTCAAAGAATAATAGATTAACATCTCCTGAATGCAACCACATTGACAGATTTCAAAATAACTTTACTGGGAAAGCATACTTTGAAATAATCTGAGTACTCTGGTCAGAAATATACACTACGCAATACAGATAGCTGCCATGTTGGAATCATCTAAAATCATAAATAACATTAGAAATATTCCCTTACCTTTAATAATCTTCATCAGAAGGCACTTCCAGGAATCTCAGGTCCACAACAAATGTTGTTTTTTTCGATTAAGTTCATAATTTATGTCCAAATAACTCCATGTTGTTCCATGTTGTTAGCGCATTCGGTAGGCTACTCAAAATGGGAGGGAAAAGTCACGACGAAAAGTCAAAAAAAAAATCTATTTACGTTCGTTCAAACATGTCAAACGTTGTTTAGCATTAATCTTTTGGGCCATTTTTAACGTGAAACATCAGTAATATTTCAAACGGACTTCTCCTGTGTCTTGAAAGACGTTTTGAAAAAGGTCTCACCTCACATGAACGCGCATGTGTGCGCAATAATGAAGTGACGACATCCCAGGGACATCAACTTCCCAGCCTTCTCATCCAGTCTCTGTTCATCATAGACGCTTCAAACAACTTTATAAAGATTGTTGACATCTAGTGGAAGCCATAGGAAGTGCAAAATGAATCCTTTGTCACTGTGTGTTTTATTGGCAATGACTTGAAAATAGTACAGCCACAAAAGTTTGTATTTTTTCTCAGGTTTTTGCCTGCCATATGAGTTCTGTTATACTTAGAGACACCATTCAAACAGTTTTAGAAACTTCAGAGTGTTTTCTATCCAAATCTACTAGAGAGAGAGAGAGCCAGAGAGACAGAGGAGAGACAGAGAGAGAGATACAGACAGACAGACAGACAGACAGACAGACAGACAGACAGACAGACAGACAGACAGACAGACAGACAGACAGACAGACAGACAGACAGACAGACAGACAGACAGACAGACAGACAGACAGACAGACAGACAGACAGACAGACAGACAGAGAGGAAAACATGGCTCCCTTTAGAGGAAAGGCTGTGCAACCACTGCACAACAGCAGAACCTGAAACAATTAGAGAGTGTCCTTTCCCCAAATTTGAAAACCTTATTCAAGGTTTCAAAGACCTCTCTGATGAGAGTAGGCTGTCCGTCCTGTTGGGGGAGGACGCAGAGAGCTGTGGGTTGGCAGCACACTACATTGCTGCCTGACATAAATTGAGGGACAGTGTCTGACAGACCAACCACCAATCCCGTTGACAATTTTGATTCTTACTATTTTCATATTGTAAGCTTTGGCAATATGTACATTGTTACGTCAATAAAGCAAATTGAATTGAGAGAGACAGGAGAGAGAGACAGAGAAGAGAGAAAGAGACAGAGGAGAGAGAGAGAGACAGAGGAGACGGAGACAGAGAGAGACAGAGGAGACAGAGACAGTGAGAGAGAGAGACAACATTAATAATACCATCAATAATACCAATAATAATATAATCAGTCACACCAGTCAGTAATGCATTATGAAAACATTTACACATTTATACAGTCAGTTAAAAGAAGAAATTATTATAATTTAAAACTTTATAACAGTCCTACAATACTGTAGTATTAAAACAGACGTAATATTAATATCCTCTGTGTTATTTCTAGATTCAGATGAGCTTGCTGTGATTTGCCAACGTGAACTCAAATCTAATCTAAAGAGGAAGTGTCAATGTGTATTTGAGGGGATCCCTAAACAAGGAAACCCAACACTTCTCAATAAGATCTACACAGAGCTCTACATCACAGAGGGTGGAACAAGAGAGGTCAATAATGAACATGAGCTGAGACAGATTGAGACAACAACCAGGAAACAAGCAAGACCAGAGACTGCAATCAAATGTAACGACATCTTCAAACCCTTAACTGGACAAGACAAACTTATCAGAACTGTGCTGACAAAGGGAGTCGCTGGCATTGGAAAAACAGTCTCTGTGCAGAAGTTCATTCTGGACTGGGCTGAAGGAAAAGCAAATCAGGATGTCCAATTTGTATTTTCATTCCCTTTTCGGGAGCTGAATTTGATGAAAGGAGACAAACACACTTTCATTGAACTTCTTAATCACTTCTCAATGGAAACCAAACAATCAAGAATCTCCAACTATGGCAAGTACAAAGTTCTGTTCATCTTTGATGGTCTGGATGAGTGCCGACTGCCCCTAGACTTCCAGAAGAACAAGATCTGTTGTGACGTCACAGAGTCAACTTCAGTGGATGTTCTGCTGACAAATCTCATCAAGGGAAATCTGCTTCCCTCTGCTCTCCTCTGGATAACTACCAGACCTGCAGCAGCCAATAAGATCCCTTCAGGGTGTGTTGACCAGGTGACAGAGGTACGAGGGTTCAATGACCCACAGAAGGAGGAGTACTTCAGGAAGAGATTCAGTGATGAGGACCTGGCCAGCAGAATCATCTCACACATAAAGACATCAAGGAGCCTCCACATCATGTGCCACATTCCAGTCTTCTGTTGGATTTCTGCAACAGTCCTTGAACACATGATGGAACATAAGAGAGAAGAGATGCCCAAGACTCTGACTGAGATGTACACACACCTTGTGACGTTTCATACCAAACAGAACAATGAAAAGTATCTTGGGAAAGAAGAGACAGGTCCACACTGGAATAAAGAGAGCATTCTGTCACTGGGAAAACTGGCTTTTCAACAGCTTGTGAAGGGCAATCTGATTTTCTATGAAGAAGACCTGAAAGAGGCTGGCATTGATGTCAACGAAGCCTCAGTGTACTCAGGATTGTGCACACAGCTCTTTAAAGAGGAATGTGGGCTGTACCAGGACAAGGTGTACTGCTTCGTTCATCTGAGCATTCAGGAGTTTCTGGCTGCTGTATATGTGTTCCTCTCATTCATCAACAACAATGAGAATCTAATGGACCAACTGCAAACAAAATCCAATAACTTTTCTTTGCTGTTCAGAGATGAGCCTGAAGTTACTTTCTACAAGAGTGCTGTGGATAAAGCCTTACAAAGTGAAACAGGAAACCTGGACCTGTTCCTCCGCTTCCTTCTGGGCCTCTCACTGGAGTCCAATCAGAAGCACTTACGAGGTCTACTGACAAAGACAAGAAGCAGCTCACAGAGCCACGAAGAAACAGTCAAGTACATCAAGGAGAAGATCAGGGAGAATCCCTCTCCAGAAAGGTGCATCAATCTGTTCCACTGTCTGAATGAACTGAATGACCATTCTCTAGTGGAGGAGATCCAAAGCTACCTGAGAACAGAAAGTCTCTCAAAACCCAACCTGTCACCTCCACAGTGGTCAGCTCTGGTCTTTGTGTTGCTGACTTCAGAAAAGGAGCTGGATGTGTTTGACCTGAAGAAATACTCCAGATCAGAGGAAGGTCTACTGAGGCTGCTGCCAGTGGTCAAAGCCTCCAGAGCTGCTCTGTGAGTAAATAAAATGACATTTAAGTACTAATCATCAGGAAGAAATATTCAGTTTAGAGAAAAATATGTATTATAATATATATATAATATCATATTGAATAACATATTGAATCAGTGCATTGATGTTCACATTAGTATAACAATATGACCATAGAATTCTAGGAGACGGAAGATGAATCTATATGTTGTTTGAGAGAATAAACCAAATGCATCTGCCATTGTCCTTCTACACTACTGGTGTTAAATTAACAGTGTGTTTGTGAAGTAATGATGATCTCTTTGTCAGGCTGTCAGGCTGTGGAGTCACAGAGGAAGGCTGTGCTTCTCTGGTCTCAGCTCTGAGGTCAAACCCCTCACATCTGAGAGAGCTGGACCTGAGTAACAATGACCTGAAGGATTCAGGAGTGAAGCTGCTCTCTGCTGTACTGGGGAATCCCCACTGTAAACTGGAGACTCTGAGGTCAGTATTCCTGTAGTTGTTCAACAAGTGATAACTGTTCACCAGATCCACATGTGTTTACCAGGCACACATAGTCCACACCATATGTGTTTGGACAGTGAAGCTTAGTTTTAAATTTTACTTTATGCTCCAGCATTTTGAACTGTGTGTGTGTGTGTCCTGTTTGTCCAGTGTGTGTGTCCTGTGTGTGTGTGTGTGTCCTGTGTGTGTGTCCTGTGTGAGTGTGTCCTGTGTGTGTGTGTCCTGTGTGTGTGTGTCCGTGTCCTGTGTGTGTGTGTGTGTCCAGTATGTGTGTGTGTGTCCAGTATGTGTGTGTGTCCAGTATGTGTGTGTGTCCAGGTTGTGTTCTATGTGTTTGTCCAGTGTGTGTGTGTGTGTGTGTCTAGTGTGTGTGCACGTGTATCACTCAATGAACACACACACACACACACACACACTAGGGCTGGGAGATATGGCCAAAATATTATATAGTATTTTTAAAAAATTGGGCGGTATTTTTAGTTTTTGAGCAATGAAGGTTGTACATGTGCTTTATGAGCAGTGAGTGATCCCAGGGTGCTTTATGAGTAGTGAGTGATTCCAGGGTGCTTTATGAGTAGTGAGTGATCCAAGGGTGCTTTATGAGTAGTGAGGGATCCCAGGGTGCTTTATGAGTAGTGAGTGATCCCAGGGTGCTTTATGAGTAGTGAGTGATCCCAGGGTGCTTTATGAGTAGTGAGTGATCCCAGGGTGCTTTATGAGTAGTGAGGGATCCAAGGGTGCTTTATGAGTAGTGAGTGATCCCAGGGTGATTTATGAGCAGTGAGGGATCCCAGGGTGCTTTATGAGCAATGAGTGATCCCAGGGTGCTTTATGAGTAGTGAGTGATCCAAGGGTGCTTTATGAGTAGTGAGTGATCCAAGGGTGCTTTATGAGTAGTGAGGGATCCCAGGGTGGTTTATGAGCAGTGAGTGATCCCAGGGTGCTTTATGAGTAGTGAGGGATCCCAGGGTGGTTTATGAGCAGTGAGTGATCCCAGGGTGCTTTATGAGTAGTGAGTGATCCCAGGGTGCTTTATGAGTAGTGAGTGATCCCAGGGTGGTTTATGAGCAGTGAGTGATCCCAGGGTGCTTTATGAGTAGTGAGTGATCCCACGGTGCTTTATGAGTAGTGAGTGATCCCAGGGTGGTTTATGAGTAGTGAGTGATCCCAGAGTGGTTTATGAGCAGTGAGTGATCCCACGGTGCTTTATGAGTAGTGAGTGATCCCAGGGTGGTTTATGAGCAGTGAGTGATCCCAGGGTGCTTTATGAGTAGTGAGTGATCCCACGGTGCTTTATGAGTAGTGAGTGATCCCAGGGTGCTTTATGAGTAGTGAGTGATCCCACGGTGCTTTATGAGTAGTGAGTGATCCCACGGTGCTTTATGAGTAGTGAGTGATCCCAGGGTGGTTTATGAGTAGTGAGGGATCCCAGGGTGCTTTATGAGTAGTGAGTGATCCCAGGGTGCTTTATGAGCAGTGAGTGATCCCAGGGTGCTTTATGAGTAGTGAGGGATCCCAGGGTGGTTTATGAGTAGTGAGTGATCCCAGGGTGGTTTATGAGTAGTGAGTGATCCCAGGGTGCTTTATGAGTAGTGAGGGATCCAAGGGTGCTTTATGAGTAGTGAGTGATCCCAGGGTGCTTTATGAGCAGTGAGTGATCCCAGGGTGCTTTAGGAGTAGTGAGCGATCCCAGGGTGCTTTATGAGTAGTGAGTGATCCCAGGGTGCTTTATGAGTAGTGAGTGATCCCAGGGTGCTTTATGAGTAGTGAGGGATCCCAGGGTGATTGAACACAAACGTGATTTCAAGTAACCCACTGTTCCTGGTAGGCCGTCATTGTAAGTAAGGTCTTTTCTTAACTGACTTGCTAAGTTAAATAAAGGTTACATATTTTTTTTAAGTAATTGATAAAATGTACTTAGGTATCAAAAATAAAAGTATAAATAATTTCAAAGTCCTTATATTAAGCAAACCAGAATGCACCATTTTATTTTGATTTATTTTATTTACGGATAGCCAGGGTCACACTCAAACACTCAGACATCATTTAAAAACAAAGCATTTGTGTTTATTGAGTCCTCCAGATCAGAGGCAGAAGGGATGACCAGGGATGTTCTCTTGATAAGAGTGTGAATTGGACCATTTTCCTGTCCTGCTAAGCATTCAAAATGAGTACTTTTTGGTGTTAGGGAAAATGTATTGAGTAAAAAGTACAGTATTATCTTTAGGAATGTATTGAAGTAAAAGTAAAAGTTTAAAAAAATAAAAACAGTAAAGTAAGTAGTACTTGAAAGTATTTTTACTTAAGTACTTTACACCACTGCTCAATTGAGATAATTTCCACACTGCCACGCAGGGCTGCACGTTATTTTAACCAACTGTTGCAATTGTGATTTGACTTGCGAATTAGAGCAAAACTGTTGGAATCATGGAAATAGAATGACTATTCTAATTCTATAGTTAGAATATAATAGTGGGCACTTTGAATACAGTGTTTGAGATGCCAACGAATTCAAATGCCAGGGAGGAGTTATTGTGACAGGGTAGGAACTAAAGTGTTGATAAGTGTTTCTTAGGGGACCCTATAAGCTTTGGCTACATTTCATGTTTTCTCTTAGCTACTTCATGTAGCTAACATGTTCTTGCTTTGCATATACCTCTTTGATTTAGAAGATACTGTTGCACAAACAACATGCTGATTTAGGTCTACACCATCACTGATATTATCAGGCTGTATTAGCTAGCTACGTTTGTTCTGACTCAGTACATTTATTAGCTAGATAGCTAGCTATTAGCATTAGCGGCTAACAATTAGCGTCTAACAAGATTCTAGGGCAACTTGCTAAGAAAAGACAAACTAGCTGTTTTGCTAATGTAAGAAACACAAACTAACAGTGTCATTACAGAAAGCTAGTGGATTTATATTAAGAAGAAAAGTGAAAACAGCATTGTTGTCATCAATATTATTCCATGTGCTGCATTGACCAGGCAGACTGAACGCAAGTGTCTCGTGGTTGAGGAACATCAAATGTGCTCCTTGAGTGACAGGGGGCGTGGCTAGGTCACTGTGGAAAGTAGCACAGAGAGAAAGAGTGGAGAGACATGACTCAAGTATCGAACTAAACTTTAAAAATGTACATTACACATGGCGTATCACATTTAACAAACCAAACACCCAAATACCGGTATACAAGGTCAAGTAAAAACCCAAACCGGTCCCTGTATCAATACCGGTATATCATAAAATACGGTATACCGCCCAGCCCTAACACACACACACACACACACACACACACACACACACACACACACACACACACACACACACACACACACACACACACACACACACACACACACACACACACACACACATACAACGGACACACACAAATACTGGACACACACTGGACACAGACACTGGACACACACACACTGGCACACAATGGACACACACACACATTGGACACACACACTAGACACACTGGACACACACACTGGACACACACACACAATGGACACACACACACACGCATAAACACTGGACACACACACTGGGCACACACACACACACACACTTGGGCTCCCGGACTGCCTTTCTACAGTCCCTGGTTTGAATCCACATTTGATCTCAAATCCAAAATGCTGGAGTATAGAGACACATTTAAAATGTTAGCTTCACTGTCAAAATAGATATGGTGTGGACTGTATACTCAATACAATCTAAATCTGATACCTCACTGTCTGTCTTTTGACTGATACTGCTTTTTAAACTGGTCTGGTCAGTCGACTCAAATATTTGTACTATACATGTTTCTCTCTACAAGTCATATTATGATAACTTAAAGTAATGATATATTCATTAATTTATTAATAGATATGGCAGTTTTCAGGACACTGATGTATCTAACAATGTTTAAAAAATATATTGCCACTATCTTCACCACCAAGGAAAAGCAGTGTGATTTTAATATGATTTGACTCTTTGCAGGCTGTCAGGCTGTCTAGTCACAGAGGAAGGCTGTGCTTCTCTGGTCTCAGCTCTGAGGTCAAACCCCTCACACCTGAGAGAGCTGGACCTGAGCTACAATCACCCAGGAGACTCAGGAGTCAGACTGCTCTCTGCTGGACTGGAGGATCCACACTGCAGACTGGAGAAACTCAAGTATGTAGAGGGTTTATGTCAATGTTCATGTCAGACATGTTTGACTTATCAGGATAGTTAAGAAAAACATTCTGACCACCACTTGGACAAAGTTATATGCTGAGTTCAGTGTATGTGTGTGTGTGTGAGTGTGAGTTCAAGTGTATCCCTCAATGACTGTCTGTTCTTCTGCTTACTGCTACAGTGTGGAACATGGTGGAGAGAACACAATGAAACCTGGGCTTAGAAAATGTGAGTGTTGACTGCTGTGAAAAATACTAAGAATAAGTCTTAATTCAAATTTAGTCAAGGTCAAAGACCACCATCATTACTGACTTGGTCATATTAAATATCAGCTGTAGTTCTACAGAAGCAGAAATCAGGGACACCAAAGTTTACAAAGAGTTGCTTTGACAATGTTTGTGTGGCGTGTTCGTGTTACATAAGATATGTGTGTGTTTGTGTTCATGATGCATACAGGTGTGTGTGTGTGTGTGTGTGTGTAAGTAATGGGAATAAGTGTGTTTTATATTACCATACAGTATAACATATGATCATTCAACAAGTCTCAAGTTACCTTAACTTCTCCTTTTGATTCCTAGAAACATCTACATTAAATTAATTAGGCAAAAGTGAGTTAACATTCTAATGTGAATGATGATGATTTCTAATATTGTGTCTGGTTTCATCCATCAGATGTCTGTGATCTCACACTGGACCCAAATACAGTAAACAGACTCCTCTCTCTGTCTGAGGAGAACAGAAAGGTGACATGTAGGACAGAGGAGCAGCCGTACCCTGATCACCCAGAGAGATTTGAGGACTGTCAACAGGTGCTGTGTAGAGAGGGTCTGACTGGGCGTTGTTACTGGGAGGTAGAGTGTATTGGGAGAGAGGCTGCTATAGGAGTGACATATAAAGGAATCAGCAGGAGAGGAGGGGTTAAGGACTGTTGTCTTGGATGGAATGACAAGTCCTGGAGTTTGTTCTGCTCTGACAATAGTTACATTGCCTGGCACAATAATAATCTCACTACCATAGACGTCCGCCCCTGCAGATCCCACAGAGTAGGAGTGTATCTGGACTGGCCAGCCGGCACTCTGTCCTTCTATAGAGCCTCCTCTGACACACTGACCCACCTGATCACATTCACCTCCACATTCACTGAGCCCCTCTATCCAGTGTTTTGGGTTAATGATGACTCCTCAGTGTCCCTGTGTCAAACACAACATGATGTTTCACTCTAATCATGTGTTTTATGTTTGATCAAAATATGACATTTAAATACATGGAGTAACACACACACACCAGTTTCAGGCCAGTTTATTACTGTAAATAATATAGACCTCTGTTTCTGTCTCTTTCCATGATCCTCTGGACACACACTCACACACACATGCACGCACACACACACACACTGGAGACACACGCTGGAGACACACAATTGGACACACACACACTCACACACTGGACACACACACACACTTGACACATACAAACACACAAACACACACACACACACACACACACACACTGTAATGGAACATGTTAATTGTTTGTTTCCACATAACTGAGTATGTTACTAACCTTGTGAAACGGTCGTATTATAATGTCCTGTTCTTGGGAGTATAATCCTGTGTTGCAAACCAGCTGTTCCTGCGAGTTCCGCCCAAGAACAGGAAACTATGAAGACATGTGCTTATTAACCAATGCTTCAGAATTCAGACTGTCTACACTGTGGAACTCTGTTATTCTCTCTGAGATCACAATGCTTCTGAATTCAGACTGTCTACACTGTGGAACTCTGTTATTCTCTCTGAGATCACAATGCTTCTGAATTCAGACTGTCTACACTGTGGAACTCTGTTATTCTCTCTGAGATCACAATGCTTCTGAATTCAGACTGTCTACACTGTGGAACTCTGTTATTCTCTCTGAGATCACAATGCTTCTGAATTCAGACTGTCTACACTGTGGAACTCTGTTATTCTCTCTGAGATCACAATGCTTCTGAATTCAGACTGTCTACACTGTGGAACTCTGTTATTCTCTCTGAGGTCACAATGCTTCTGAATTCAGACTGTCTACACTGTGGAACTCTGTTATTCTCTCTGAGATCATAAATAAATAATCTGGGTCTAACTTGGACTCCAGCAGATCTTCAATTGTATATATCCATGACAACACAAACCACACAAACACACTGTACACACACACTGGACACACACACACACTGGACACACACACTGGAAACACACACACACTGGACACATACTGGACACACACACTGGACACACACATACACAGTCTGGACCAACACACACTGGACACACACACCAGTTTGGGCCAGTTTATTCCTGTAAATACACTGAACTAAAATATAAAGGCAACATGTAAAGTGTTGGTCCCATGTTTCATGAGCTGAAATAAAATATCCCAGAAATGTTCCATATGCACAAAAAGCTTATTTCTGTCAAAACATTTTACATCCCTGTTAGTGAGCATTTCTCCTTTGCCAAGATAATCCATCCACCTGACAGGTGTGACATTTCAAGAAGCCGATAAAACAGCATGATCCTTACACAGGTGCACCTTGTGCTGTGGACAATAAAAGGCCCCTCTAAAATATGCAGTTTTGTCACAGAACACAATGCCTCAGATGTCTCAAGTTTTGAGGGTGCGTGGTATGCTGACTGCAGGAATTTCCACCAGAGATGTTATAGAGAATTGAATGTTAATTTCTCTAAGCCACCTTGAACGTTGTTGTAGAGAATCTGGCAGTATGTCCAACCGGCCTAAAAACCACAGACCACATGTATGGAGTCATGTGGGCAAGAGGTTTGCTGATGTCAACGTTGTGAACAGAGTGCCTGATGGTGGTGATGGGGTTATGGTATGGGCGGGCATAAGCTACAGACAATGAACATCAGTGCCTTTTATCGATGGCTATTTGAATGCACAGAGATACCGAGATGAGATCCCATTGTCGTGCCATTCATCCAGCATGATAATGCACGACCCGATGTCGCAAGGATCTGAACAAAATTCCATGGCCTGAGTACTCACCAGACATGTGTTATGACATCTTCTGTTTGGGTGTCTCAGGTCTGAGCCATGATCGGAATGTGTCTCTGTCTATTTCCAGCCCTGCCATTTCTACCTGTCCTGATCTAGTGTTTGACCCCTGACCTCCTCACACCGTTTCACTGTCCATGTCTGCTTTTAGCGCCCACCTCTACTTCACTGTGTTATAATGGACCTTATGGTTGTTATGTCACCTCTGTAACCAGGTATCAAACATACTGACCTTTCTGACCCATATCCCACCTCTACTTCACTGTGTTATAATGGACCTTATGGTTGTTATGTCACCTCTGTAACCAGGTATCAAACATACTGACCTTTCTGACCCATGGCCCTACTTTCTATAACTAAACATTTAAAGTCCTCTGAGTTTTGCTTAGTGTCCACTTACTCATTTATTGATGTATTTGTTGTCTATTGGGGTTGTGCCGCAGAGCATCATGGGGGTTTGTATGTGTTGAGATGATCACGTTCCAGATAAATGGTTGAACTGATTCCTGTCTCCCGTCTCATCATTATTGAATTGTTATACAGACGTGGTTATGAAACCTTCCCCGTAGCTCAGTTGGTAGAGCATGGTGTTTGCAACACCAGGGTTGTGGGTTCGATTCCCACGGGGGGCCAAGTACGAAGAAAAAAAAAATGTATGAAATGAAAATGAAATGTATGCATTCACTACTGTAAGTTGCTCTGGATAAGAGCGTCTGCTAAAATGACTAAAATGTAATGTAAATGTCAACCCACAAAACATAACAACAGATTGGTGATGAGTAAGTCTGAACCTACAGGAACTATTCTGTCTGGAAGAAGTCAGTTTTTACAACTGTTTAAAACTGTTATTTTCTGTGGTTCAGTCTAGGCTAATGTTAGCACAGTGTATTGCTAGCAGAGGCAAGTGCATAGTGGAGCTAGCTAAGAGAGAGAGTTAGCATCGTCATGGATGGCAGAAAAGGACTCGAGACGGATGTCAGGTCTGGAAAACAACTTGATTAAAAAAGGAGGAATATACATTGATTAAAGGAAATTACATTTATTCAACTGTGAAGACAAACTGAGGAATTAAAAACTGCTAAGTGGGTGAAGTGAATGAAGATCACGTGACTGAGGAAAATATTGCTGTGGTTGAAGACAATACTGAAGGGAGTGACAATCAGAAGCCTATTGAGAAATGAAAAATGGCTGGAATTGTTGGAACCATTGGACAGTTTGATGACAGTATTGAGCAGTGGAGCTCATATACAGAACGGTTTGAATATTCTGTTCTTACAAATGACATTGATGAGGACAACATTGTACTTACAGTTTTTAGTGTAATGGGGCCAAAGACATGTAATTTACTAGTCAGCCTGCTACAGCCAGACAGAACAGGTAATAAAACGTATGGGGATATTGTGGAGATACTTAAAGGACATTTTTCACCAGAACCACTAGTTAACGCTGAAAGGTTCAGGTTCCACAGGAGACATCAGGAAAGAGGGAGAATCAGTACCAATGTTTGCTGCTGCATTAAAGAAACTATCAGAACACTGTGAGTTGAATGGTGTTGTAAATGACATCATTAGAGACAGACTAGTATGTGGGCTACGGAGTGAAGCTACATTAAAGAGACTGTTGACTGAAAGTCATCTGACCTTGGTGAAGGACATTGAAATCAGTGTGTCCATGGAACTAGCTGCTAAAGAGGCTCACCAGTTGAGTTCATCAGGAACTTAGTAGATTCATCTAACAATCCTAATCACCAGCTGATACATTGTAATCTCATACACAGGGTTCACCTTCCACCTAGAAAACATCATGTAATGACATAATCTCTCCTCTGTGTGATCTATGTAATGAAGACCTTCCACCTAGAAAACATCATGTAATGAACATCAGAACCTCTCCTCTGTGTGATCTATGTAATGAAGACCTTCCACCTAGAAAACATCATTTAATGAACATCAGAACCTCTCCTCTGTGTGATCTATGTAATGAAGACCTTCCACCTAGAAAACATCATTTAATGAACATCAGAACCTCTCCTCTGTGTGATCTATGTAATCAAGGTGCCTTGGGCTCCTTTAATCATATGTACTGGGAGTGACCAGGGGACATGTTTTGGAAAGAGGTTCCCTCTGTCTTATCTGCTGTAGTGGATATCATCATACCTTGTTCCCCCAAACTGTTATCACTTAATGATAATTCACCACTATCATTACAGAAAATACCTTTAATGTTGTCAGGTTTGACAGCAGCTAAAATGATGTTGGAAATAAGATGGCTACCACCACACCTCATTGGATCAGCACTTTATACATATCATTTATTATCAACTATCCACTGTTAGGATCCATGGGGCTACCACCACACCTCATTGGATCAGCACTTTATACATATCATTTATTATCAACTATCCACTGTTAGGATCCATGGGGCCAAACAACAATTGACATTCAGGTTATCTGCAGCTGAAACCAGACAAGTGTGTTTTTACCCAACAGATTGTTGCCTGTTCATTATAATTTTAGTCCAAATGTGGCCTAACTGATTTTATCAACTTGATTTAGTATTTAATTCAATGGAGATCAGGTTGGGTGGGTTGGGGTGGTCCCAGGAGAGGTTGGAGGGTGGGTTGGGGTGGTCCCAGGAGGGGATGGAGGGTGGGTTGGGGTGGTCCCAGGACGGGTTGGAGGGTGGGTTGGGGTGGTCCCAGGAGGGGTTGGAGGGTGGGTTGGGGTGGTCCCAGGAGGGGTTGGAGGGTGGGTTGGGGTGGTCCCAGGAGGGGTTGGAGGGTGGGTTGGGGTGGTCCCAGGACGGGTTGGAGGGTGGGTTGGGGTGGTCCCAGGAGGGGTTGGAGGGTGGGTTGGGGTGGTCCCAGGAGGGGTTGGAGGGTGGGTTGGGGTGGTCCCAGGAGGGGTTGGAGGGTGGGTTGGGGTGGTCCCAGGAGGGGATGGAGGGTGGGTTGGGGTGGTCCCAGGAGGGGATGGAGGGTGGGTTGGGGTGGTCCCAGGAGGGGTTGGAGGGTGGGTTGGGGTGGTCCCAGGAGGGGTTGGAGGGTGGGTTGGGGTGATCCCAGGAGGGGTTGTAGGGTGGGTTGGGGTGGTCCCAGGAGGAGTTGGAGGGTGGGTTGAGGTGGACCAGGAGGGGTTGGAGGGTGGTTTGGAGTGGTCCCAGGAGGGGATGGAGGGTGGGTTGGGGTGGTCCCAGGAGGGGTTGGAGGGTGGGTTGGGGTGGTCCCAGGAGGGGTTGGAGGGTGGGTTGGGGTGGTCCCAGGAGGGGTTGGAGGGTGGGTTGGGGTGGTCCCAGGAGGGGTTGGAGGGTGGGTTGGGGTGGTTCCAGGAGGGAGGGAGGGTGGGTTGGGGTGGTTCCAGGAGGGAGGGAGGGTGGGTTGGGGTGGTCCCAGGAGGGGTTGGAGGGTGGGTTGGGGTGGTCCCAGGAGGGGTTGGAGGTTGGGTTGGGGTGGTCCCAGGAGGGGATGGAGGGTGGGGTGGGGTGGTCCCAGGAGGGGTTGGAGGGTGGGTTGGGGTGGTCCAGGAGGGGATGGAGGGGATGGAGGGTGGGTTGGGGTGGTCCCAGGAGGGGTTGGAGGGTGGGTTGGGGTGGTCCCAGGAGGGGTTGGAGGGTGGGTTGGGGTGGTCCCAGGAGGGGATGTAAGGTGGGTTGGGGTGGTCCCAGGAGGGGTTGGAGGGGGGGTTGGGCTGGTCCCAGGAGGGGATGGAGGGTGGGTTGGGGTGGTCCCAGGAGGGGTTGATGCGGCTCAGGTGAGTGATTGTATGTGTGTTAATTATAATTGTATTTACCTGCAATAACTGGTTTACATAATATACTGATATTTATATTTTAACAGTATTGTGTCTCCAGCTGAATAACCATTCCTGCTGCTATTTGTTCTGATATATATTTTAACAGTATTGTGTCTCTAGCTGTATAACCATTCCTGCTGCTATTTGTTCTGATATATATTTTAACGGTATTGTGTAACCATTAGAGAGAATATAGTAGACGGTTGCTGTCAAAAAGTGATTGATGAGTTATTCCTGTGTTCTGTGTTTATATCATTTTAAAGACGTCATGCTATTTAGGGTGTATGCAAATGTTTGAAATAAAAATGAATGGCCTGATGATAGATGTGAGGTGTAGTGACCTTGTTGAACTTGAAACAGTTGGGATTTTTTGTAGTGAATGGGGAAGGCCTGAATTTGAACTGTTTGAAAAATGTGAAACAGTTGGGAATTTTTGTAGTGGACTTATGGAGCTGCTGTCAGGTGAGCTTGTGACCCCTTGTAGAATGAAAAAGTAATTTCCGGGATAGGTCTGCCTGAGTGTAAGTAAGTGTTAGACTTGTCCTGTTAACACTACAAACCTCAAGAGAGATAAACCACAGAAAGCTCCAAAAAAATCTGAAAACATGGAGTTGTTAAGACACTGATGCCCACGTACCTATGTGAGAGTGGATTCTCAGCCCTCACTAGCATCAAAACTAAATACAGGCACAGACTGTGTGTAGAAAATGATTTAAGACTCAGACTCTCTCCAATACAACCCAACATTGCAGAGCTTTGTGCATCCTTTCAAGCACACCCTTCTCATTAACCTGTGGAGAGTTATTCACAATTTTTGATTAACAAATATGCTTTTATATGTAAGATGGCTAAATAAAGATTAAAATGATTGATTATTATTATATTATTATTTGTGCCCTGGTCCTACAAGAGCTCTTTGTCACTTCAGGAGATATGTATTTTAGGCAGTAAGTAAAACTGCCAGGGCTTTGGAGAATCTGTCCCAAAAAGACAGACCATCTGTTTATCTGTAATGTACTTATCCTCATACAGTTTATCTCCTGGATTAATCTTTGTGTTTTCTGGTTGTGTTGAGTGGGACAATGGAACATAGTGTTTAACATGATCCTATTGTCTATTGGCTTCAAGAAGATATTCACTTTATTCATTACAACAATCTGAGACCCTTATCTGCCGGTTTAATCACTATATTTATACAGCTTGATTTGTTTAAACATTTATAAGGTTAAGCTGATAAACAGGTCTGGTTCTGAATTGTGAAAAGGAAGCCACATCCCTACGTATCAGAGTCTGTATAGTTTCTGACTCCAACTGAGGTTCCCAATGTGAGGGGTTTGGAAATATTATCTGAGGAAAATCTGTTTCATTTTCACAATGATCTGATAACTTCAATCTTCTATGATAGACGTGTAGATCCCTCCGGAGCTCCTCCCAGTCCACCTGTTTAGGAGTTGGTATGAAAGTCAGTCCACCTGTTTAGGAGTTGGTATGAAAGTCAGTCCACCTGTTTAGGAGTTGGTATGAAAGTCAGTCCACCTGTTTAGGAGTTGGTATGAAAGTCAGTCCACCTGTTTAGGAGTTGGTATGAAAGTCAGTCCACCTGTTTAGGAGTTGGTATGAAAGTCAGTCCACCTGTTTAGGAGTTGGTATGAAAGTCAGTCCACCTGTTTAGGAGTTGGTATGAAAGTCAGTCCACCTGTTTAGGAGTTGGTATGAAAGCCAGTCCACCTGTTTAGGAGTTGGTATGAAAGTCAGTCCACCTGTTTAGGAGTTGGTATGAAAGTCAGTCCTCTTTCTAGAACATCACTCTCGGCTTGGTTGAGCCCAATGGGACATTGCTGGTCAAGACCTGAAATGGGTTGTGAAGTAGTATGGACATATTGATGGAACAAGGTCACTAAACTGGTGGATAGACAGGATAGATCCAAGAGCCTCTGCTGTCATCTAGAGGGAGTTTCTCTGTACTGCTTGACACATGGAGACTCAATGGAGGCCCAGTGCAAGTGCTCAAAGTCAGGCCCAAACAATTGTTTGTTCAGGCTGGGATCTATAAAGCAGTATGTTCTTCAATTAGATGCCAACTAATTGAAGAGCTTCAGATTGAGATTGTTGTATTCTCAGACATGTTTTTCTTCAGAGTTGCACACTGGGTTCTCCAAGGGGAATACTCCCTCTATTCCCCTCTTGACAGTTGTAGCCCCAGGCTTTTGATGGGAATTGTCCACTGTTGGTATGAATTTATTTGGTCCCAAAAAGACAAAAAGAAAAGTGTATTTGTCTAGTTTTAGTTGAGTCCCCAGTTAGAATCCATGTGGTTCATTTAAAAGTTTCTAAAAAGATAAAAAGTACATTTAAAAAATGTGCTCCTGACATTTCACCACAATAGGCTTCTTCAGACAATGGACAAAAAGTAGCCAAACAAAGCCAAAGGAGAGTGATGAGCAGCAGCAGCAGCATCATCAAACAAGTGAGGCTGCCAGCAAGACCAACAGTGATGAAGCTGCCGAGCTCCAGTTAGCTCCGTGTGCAGAGCTCCAGTTATCTCCGTGTCCAGAGCTCCAGTTAGCTCCGTGTCCAGAGCTCCAGTTAGCTCCGTGTGCAGAGCTCCAGTTAGCTCCGTGTCCAGAGCTCCAGTTAGCTCCGTGTCCAGAGTTCCAATTAGCTCCGTGTGCAGAGCTCCAGTTAGCTCCGTGTGCAGAGCTCCAGTTAGCTCCGTGTGCAGAGCTCCAGTTAGCTCCGTGTCCAGAGCTCCAGTTACCTCCGTGTGCTGAGCTCCAGTTAGCTCCGTGTGCAGAGCTCCAGTTAGCTCCGTGTCCAGAGCTCCAGTTAGCTCCGTGTACTGAGCTCCAGTTAGCTCCGTGTGCAGAGCTCCAGTTAGCTCCATGTCCAGAGCTCCAGTTAGCTCTGTGTACAGAGCTCCAGTTAGCTCCGTGTCCAGAGCTCCGGTTAGCTCCGTGTCCAGAGCTCCAGTTAGCTCCGTGTCCAGAGCTCCAGTTAGCTCCGTGTCCAGAGCTCCAGTTAGCTCCGTGTGCAGAGCTCCAGTTAGCTCCGTGTGCAGAGCTCCAGTTAGCTCCGTGTCCAGAGCTCCAGTTAGCTCCGTGTGCAGAGCTCCAGTTAGCTCCGTGTGCAGAGCTCCAGTTAGCTCCGTGTGCAGAGCTCCAGTTAGCTCCGTGTCCAGAGCTCCAGTTAGCTCCGTGTGCAGAGCTCCAGTTAGCTCCGTGTGCAGAGCTCCAGTTAGCTCCGTGTGCAGAGCTCCAGTTAGCTCCGTGTCCAGAGCTCCAGTTAGCTCCGTGTCCAGAGCTCCAGTTAGCTCCGTGTGCAGAGCCTACCCACCCTTCCACAAGCGTCGTCAGGATAATGGCTTTATATTTGATTTTTACATTGAACCTTTATTTAACTAGGCAAGTCAGTTAAGAACACATTCTTATTTACAATGACAGCCTACACTGGCCAAACCCAGACAACACTGGGTTTCGAACCTATGGGACTCCCAATCACAGCCGGTTGTGATACAGCCTGGATTCAAACCAGGGTGTCTGTAGTGACGAATCAAGCACTGAGATGCAGATGGACCCAAGTGTTCCTGACTATCAGCCCAGATTATGGATACCCGTCCATACATTGGCTGTAAAAGTGGGTAGAAACAGACAAGCATATAACTGTAGCAATGTGGTCTTTACTTGAGTGTGTTTCAGCAGGGTGAGGTCAGAGAGATGTTTCCAAGTCACTATTTTTCTGAACTCATAAAATCCTTTAGACAATCTGATGGGATGGATGTTCAACCCCATTAAAATGACCATAAGGTCTATATAGAACCTTTAAGTTAATATAACTTATAAATCATGAGCCTCATCTTGAGGAGGCACCTGTGACAGTATTCATAAAGAGTAGGATAGCTGATCTAGGATCAGTTTAGCCTTTTAGATCATAATGAATCAGATTTCATGGAGAGGGGGAACTGATCCTAGATCACATTGAATCAGATTACATGGAGTGGAGGGACCTGATCCTAGATCACATTGAATTAGATTACATGGAGAGGGGGGACCTGATCCTAGATCATAATGAATCAGATTACATGGAGAGGGGGACCTGATCCTAGATCATAATGAATCAGAGTACATGGAGAGGGGGACCTGATCCTAGATCATAATGAATTAGATTACATGGAGAGGAGGGACCTTATCCTAGATCATAATGAATCAGAGTACATGGAGAGGGGGGACCTGATCCTAGATCAGCACTCCTCCTCTGGGACACTGCCTGTATGAAACAGAACACATAGTTGTTAAATCTAGTTACAGCAGGTGTTTACTGCCATCTAGTGGAAGATACCAATAAAACACTTTATTTTCAGGGTGGGGAGGCGGCTGATGGAAACAGAATGTAAAGTTGTTCTTTTGTTCAGGATCCATTTTGAGACGACAGAGCAGAAGAAGCTATATGGAGATTACTGACAAATAAAGTGAGTATTTCTCAGTATTTCTGAACAGTAATACATTCTAAAGGACAGAGTAAGATATAGTACTAGTAGTAGTTAGTAGAACTGTTATATGAGCTTAGTTGCTGACAGACAGCAGTTTTAGTAGAACTGTTATATGAGCTGAGTTGCTGACAGACAGCAGTTTTAGTAGAACTGCTACTTGAGCTGAGTTGCTGACAGACAGCAGTTTTCAAAGTGGAAACTAATCAGTAGGTCTACATGTTATCAGTAAAACGTCTGGTAAAGATGGTGGAGGAGCTTTTACATTATATGGTTTTATGTTTATCTCAGGGTTTCTCATCCTTTTGTTCTGACCAGCACTTACACACCTGATTCAACTAATCATCAAATATTTTAAGACAGTTTAATATTTGAGGCCAACAAATGAACATTCTCAAATGAAAACCTTTTGGGTTTGTAGGCCTGTTAACAATTATTAAAGGCCTACATGAATTCATATTTGATGAAAAAAACACAGCTAAACCTGGTTTCTAGTAAATTATATGTTTAGCTAAAATAATGTAAAAGAGATGTCTTGAAGAAGGACTATAATATAAAAACTGAAGCAAGATTCAGTACAACGTCATGAGTTACTGCTGTCACATGCAAATGACTGTTAGCCCCACCCTCTGGTTACTGTTAGCCCCACCCTCTGGTTACTGTTA
Organism: Salmo trutta; assembly: GCF_901001165.1. Lineage (NCBI taxonomy): Eukaryota > Metazoa > Chordata > Actinopteri > Salmoniformes > Salmonidae > Salmo > Salmo trutta. Next base: position 41,970,591 of record NC_042988.1, on the reverse strand, counting down.
GCCCCACCCTCTGGTTACTGTTAGCTCCACCCTCTGGTTACTGTTAGCCCCACCCTCTGGTTACTGTTGTTATATAAATGGGTGGTGACGTGTTTGACTATGATTGGTGTTAAAACAATTCTAATTAAATTATTAAATGAAATCATACTCTACCTTAACAACAATGTATTTAAAAATGCATTTGTTTGTTTTGAAAAAGAATGCTCTTAAACATTTGTATTTAAAGTATAACTTTTTAATGTATATAAACAAAGTGCATATAAATCTAACCATTCAAAATGAATACAATCTGAACAACATAATAATAGAATATTTAACCATATCAAAGAAAAATAAATAACAATGTGCAAAACTGCAGGATCCCACTTAAAACATTAAACTGGTCCCTCTTTTCTCTCTCTTCTTTATTACTGACCATATTTTGCTTTTATGAGAGATTTGCATTCAGAAATGCAAGCTGCCTCACTTTCGAGGGGCTGGTGCGGTTTCTTCTCTCAGTAATTATTTGCCCCGTTTTCGAGAAGACCCTCTCAGAGGGAACGGATGTGGCCACTATGCGGAGTCTCCCTGTCATGACTTTAGTAAGCCGTTGATAGACAGAGGCCTTGTTCTTCCACCCGCTCAGAGGATCTGCAGATCTTTGGAGGAGGGGCTCCTCCAAATAGGATCGGACCTCCATTATGGCACCTGCTGAGGGATTCCTTCGTGCTGCATCCCCAGTTGCTCTCTCGTCAAACAGCATCCTAACCGCAGACGTTTGTGACACTACTGCTGGTGCTTCTGCACCATCTGATCCCTCTTCTTCCTGTTGCCCTGGTGCCTGAGCCAGCTGACTGCTGAGGCTGTCCCTCCCTGCTAATGAGGTTATTCTTTGAAGAGCCTCATCAATCTCTCTGGCATCACTGAAGACTAACTTCTTAAACCTGGGGTCAAGTGCAGCGGTTTCTGATAGCACGTGATGATATTCCATTCTGTGGAACTTTCTGTCCATTGATGAACATATGGTGTCCATCAACTCTGTCACATGTCCTGTGGTTAAATTTGCTTCTCTCTGGCGGCTGTGATTCGCTGCAGACCCTTACACAGGAGTATCATTGTTGAGGTGGTCACATAGCTGAAAAGAGAGAACAGTAACTTAATAGTTCAGCTTCATGTTTTGTCTACTGATACTACATTCTCATCTACTGCTCATATACATATATAATACTGAATTAAATAATGATGCAGTAATAACTGCTTACTGTACCTCTCTCCACTGATCTCCACAGTGACCTGCTCCAGGACTCTGCACACCTCCTCCACCACCTCCCATTCCTCTTGGGTCAGAGCATCAACAGGTGCATTGACAATGCCCAGGGTAGAGATGATGGCATCCTTTGACTCAAGAAACCGCTTCAACATATAAAATGTTGAATTCCACCTTGTAGTGCAGTCTTGTTTAGGCCTCAGCTCAGGCATCCCCATCTGGCGTTGTGTAGACTTTAGTTTTTCAGCACCTACTGTGCTCCTGTGGAAGTATTCCACAGCTGCTTTCACTTTGTCCACAGTGGGCTTCATCACCTCAGAGCATCTCTTACAATCAGGTTGATTGTGTAGACAAGACATGGATGATGGGTCAATTTATTAAAAATGTTCATGGCTTTGGTTATGTTAGCTGCATTGTCGCTGACACAACAGACCACTTTTCCATCTACTTGTCCTTCTCTGGCCATTCTCAACAGTTCCTCTGCCAAGTTCTCTGAGGTGTGTCTGTCGCTGAACTCAAAGCAGTCCAGAAGACAGCTAGACATCGAAAAAATCTTCAATGAAGTGACATGTACCCGACATGTAAGAAGTGGTTACCCTTGATGTCCAGCAGTCAGTGGTAAGGCAAACTGCAGTAGCTTTTTGAACTCTTTCCTACACTGAAGCCTGTGTGCTCTCGTACAGTTGTGGAAAAGTGATTTTGAAAGGGTTTTCCTGCTTGGAATTGTGTACATTGGATTTAGATTATTGCTATAATTTCTAAAACCTCCACAATCTAAAATGGCTGGAAATTGGTGGCAATCATTTTAGCCAATGCATTATCAATGTGGCCTTGTTTTGCTACAGACATAGACTTTGGCATAAACTGGTCCATAGAAGACTGCGTTGCTGTGGGTCGCGGAGTAGGTCTACTGGACTGAGTGGATACATCTCCACGTGTGGAGGTGCTGACTCCACCACTATCACTAGCAGGCCCGCTGACCTGATCCTAGATCATAATGAATCAGATTACATGGAGAGGGGGACCTGATCCTAGATTATAATGAATCAGATTACATGGAGAGGATGGACCTGATCCTAGATCATAATGAATCAGATTACATGGAGAGGAGGACCTGATCCTAGATCATAATGAATCAGATTACATGGAGAGGAGGACCTGATCCTAGATCATAATGAATCAGATTACATGGAGAGGAGGGACCTGATCCTTGATCATAATGAATCAGATTACATGGAGAGGGGGACCTGATCCTAGATCAGTACTCCAACTCTGGGACACTGCCTGTATGAAACCAAACACATAGTTGTTAAATCTAGTTACAGCAGGTGTTTACTGCCATCTAGTGGAAGATACCAATAAAACACTTTATTATCAGGGTGGGGAGGCGGCTGATGGAAACTGAAAGTAAAGTTGTTCTTTTGTTCAGGTTCCATTTTGAGACACAGAGCAGAAAATACAATATGGAGATTACTGACAAATAAAGTATTTCTGAACAATAATTTATTCTAATGGACAGAGTAAGAGAATGAATACCTGGAATGAGATATTACTAGTTAGTAGAACTGCTACTTGAGCTGAGTTGCTGACAGACAGCAGGTTTCAAAGTGGAAACTAATCAGTAGGTCTACATCAGTAAAACGTCTGGTAAAGATGGTGGAGGAGCTTTTACATTATATGGTTTTATGTTTATCTCAGGGTTTCTCATCCTTTTGTTCTGACCAGCACTTACACACCTGATTCAACTAATCATCAAATATTTTAAGACAGTTTAATATTTGAGGCATACAAATTAATATTCTCAAATTAAAACATTTTGTGTTTGTAAGTCCTACAGTAAGGAGGGGAAAAAACACAACCAAACCTGGTTTCTAGTAAATGATATGTTTAGCTAAAATAATGTAAGATGTCTTGAAGAAGGTCTATAATAAAAAAAAAACTGAAGCAAGATTCAGTACAATGTTATGAGTTACTGTTGAATGCATCTGACTGTTAGTGAGCTCTGGTTACTGTTGATATATAAACGGGTAACGTGACTGTTGTTGAATGCATCTGACTGTTAGTTAGCTCTGGTTACTGTTGTTATATAAACGGGTAACGTGACTGTTGTTGAATGCATCTGACTGTTAGTTAGCTCTGGTTACTGTTGTTATATAAACGAGTAACGTGACTGTTGTTGAATGCATCTGACTGTTAGTAAGTTCTGGTTACTGTTGTTATATAAACGGGTAACGTGACTGTTGTTGAATGAATCTGACTGTTAGTGAGCTCTGGTTACTGTTGTTATATAAACGAGTAACGTGACTGTTGTTGAATGCATCTGACTGTTAGTAAGCTCTGGTTACTGTTGTTATATAAACGAGTAACGTGACTGTTGTTGAATGCATCTGACTGTTAGTAAGCTCTGGTTACTGTTGTTATATAAACGAGTAACGTGACTGTTGTTGAATGAATCTGACTGTTAGTTAGCTCTGGTTACTGTTGTTATATAAACGAGTAACGTGACTGTTGTTGAATGCATCTGACTGTTAGTAAGCTCTGGTTACTGTTGTTATATAAACGGGTAACGTGACTGTTGTTGAATGCATCTGACTGTTAGTGAGCTCTGGTTACTGTTGTTATATAAACGAGTAACGTGACTGTTGTTGAATGCATCTGACTGTTAGTTAGCTCTGGTTACTGTTGTTATATAAACGGGTAACGTGACTGTTGTTGAATGCATCTGACTGTTAGTAAGCTCTGGTTACTGTTGTTATATAAACGGGTAACGTGACTGTTGTTGAATGCATCTGACTGTTAGTGAGCTCTGGTTACTGTTGTTATATAAACGGGTAACGTGACTGTTGTTGAATGCATCTGACTGTTAGTTAGCTCTGGTTACTGTTGTTATATAAACGGGTAACGTGACTGTTGTTGAATGCATCTGACTGTTAGTGAGCTCTGGTTACTGTTGTTATATAAACGAGTAACGTGACTGTTGTTGAATGCATCTGACTGTTAGTTAGCTCTGGTTACTGTTGTTATATAAACGGGTAACGTGACTGTTGTTGAATGAATCTGACTGTTAGTGAGCTCTGGTTACTGTTGTTATATAAACGAGTAACGTGACTGTTGTTGAATGCATCTGACTGTTAGTAAGCTCTGGTTACTGTTGTTATATAAACGAGTAACGTGACTGTTGTTGAATGCATCTGACTGTTAGTAAGCTCTGGTTACTGTTGTTATATAAACGAGTAACGTGACTGTTGTTGAATGAATCTGACTGTTAGTTAGCTCTGGTTACTGTTGTTATATAAACGAGTAACGTGACTGTTGTTGAATGCATCTGACTGTTAGTAAGCTCTGGTTACTGTTGTTATATAAACGGGTAACGTGACTGTTGTTGAATGCATCTGACTGTTAGTGAGCTCTGGTTACTGTTGTTATATAAACGAGTAACGTGACTGTTGTTGAATGCATCTGACTGTTAGTTAGCTCTGGTTACTGTTGTTATATAAACGGGTAACGTGACTGTTGTTGAATGCATCTGACTGTTAGTAAGCTCTGGTTACTGTTGTTATATAAACGGGTAACGTGACTGTTGTTGAATGCATCTGACTGTTAGTGAGCTCTGGTTACTGTTGTTATATAAACGGGTAACGTGACTGTTGTTGAATGCATCTGACTGTTAGTTAGCTCTGGTTACTGTTGTTATATAAACGGGTAACGTGACTGTTGTTGAATGCATCTGACTGTTAGTGAGCTCTGGTTACTGTTGTTATATAAACGAGTAACGTGACTGTTGTTGAATGCATCTGACTGTTAGTTAGCTCTGGTTACTGTTGTTATATAAACAGGTAACGTGACTGTTGTTGAAACTGAAAATAAAAAATGATCTGTACAGAACCATTTTGAGATGACAGAGCAGCTCATAGTTTCATCTCTAAACTGCAACGCAGTTTCCAAGTAAAGGGAGTATTTCAGGTTAATAATGTAGAGTAAAGTAGAGGGAACATGTGGAATCCACTAAACTAGTGTTGGAGTTCTGCTGAGTCATTCCTACCATGCGGTGCCTTTTCTGTCCCCAGGACACGGATCAGTATACAGTTACAATACAGTTAAACACTCTGTGCTGCTAGTTACAACAGCGGTTTAAATGGTACAATGATTCTCTACACTGTACTTGTTGTGTCACATAAACTGAAATTAGGCAAACTATTAAAATGTTACAACCAGGAAATGGCAGAACGATTTCTGAACAGTCCGCCTTAAACTGTAACTATGTGGTCTTTACTTGAGTGTGTTTCAGCAGGGTGAGGTCAGAGAGATGTTTCCAAGTCAGTATTTTTCTGAACTCATAAAATCCTTTAGACAATCTGATGGGATGGATGTTCAACCCCATTAAAATCACCATAAGGTCTATAAAGAACCTTTAAGTTAATATAACTTATAAATCATGAGCCTCATCTTGAGGAGTCACCTGTGACAGTATTCATAAAGAGTAGGATAGCTGATCTAGGATCAGTTTAGCCTTTTAGATCACAATGAATCAGATTTCATGGAGAGGGGGGACCTGATCCTAGATCATAATGAATCAGATTACATGGAGAGGGGGACCTGATCCTAGATCATAATGAATCAGATTACATGGAGAGGAGGACCTGATCCTAGATCATAATGAATCAGATTACATGGAGAGGGGGGAGAGCGCCAATTGCGCACGAACCTATGGGACTCCCAATCACGGCCGGTTGTGATACAGCCTGGATTCAAACCAGGGTGTCTGTAGTGACGAATCAAGCACTGAGATGCAGATGGACCCAAGTGTTCCTGACTATCAGCCCAGATTATGGATACCCGTCCATACATTGGCTGTAAAAGTGGGTAGAAACAGACAAGCATATAACTGTAGCAATGTGGTCTTTACTTGAGTGTGTTTCAGCAGGGTGAGGTCAGAGACATGTTTCCAAGTCACTATTTTTCTGAACTCATAAAATCCTTTAGACAATCTGATGGGATGGATGTTCAACCCCATTAAAATCACCATAAGGTTTATATAGTACCCCCCCCCCCCCCCCCCACCCTTTCTAGATCTGACTGCTGATAGCTACTTTACTGAGGAAGAATGTACTTCCTAACCAGCTTCACCTGGAATGGGCCTAGTCCCTACAATGAAAAACAGCCCCAAAACCATTATTAAATAGGGAGACTTGAATGATCATATTTGATACTGTATGGTAATATAAAACACTTATTGTGGCAGGTAGCCTAGTGGTTAGAGTGGAGGGACGGCAGGTAGCCTAGTGGTTAGAGTGGAGGGGCGGCAGGTAGCCTAGTGGTTAGAGCGTTGGACTAGTAACTGTAAGGTTGCAAGTTCAAATCCCTGAGCTGACAAGGTACAAATCTGTCATTCTGCCCCTGGTGACTACCTCAAAAAGCTGGTTGAGAGAATGCCAAGAGTGTGCAAAGCTGTCATCAAGGTGGCTACTTTGAAGAAACTCAAATATAAAATATATTTTGATTTGTTTAACACTTTTTTGGTTACTACATGATTCCATATGTGTTATTTCATAGTTTTGATGTCTTCACTGTTATTCTACAATGTAGAAAATAGTAAAAAATAAAGAAAATCCCTGGAATGAGTAGGTGTGTCTAAACTTTTGTCTAGTACTGTACATATGGACATACTATAAAGTATGTGCATCAATAGACTCTTAAGGATTCAAGTGGAACTGAGATGAGGAAGTGAATCTGTAGGCCTATGTGATTATGTTACAATTAAGTTACACTTGTTAAATCCCTGTGGGACACTTTCCACACCTTGTAGTGTCCATTTCTTAATGAGTTGAGGCTGTTCAGGACAAAAAAGATGGGGGGGGGGGGGCACTCAATATTAGGAGGGGGTTCTTAATGTTACTTTATGTAATGGCACAGATTTGAATGATTTATGTTATGTATTTTATCTATTGAAATATAGTTTTGATATATTTTAAAATGTGGTTTCATGGTGATTAATAATTTTTTCCAGAATCTCCAACCACCTCAGAGATCAGTCTCTCCAGTACCCAGTCATCTGTCCATGAAGAGTGACTTCTCTATGGATCATCCTATACACTTTAGTGATGGATCAGGGACCTTTGACCCCAGGTAAGTTACTGGTCAGAATTGATGATATTACTATTGAAGAGGAGAATCTTCAAGATCTGAAACCAGATGTATTTAGTGTATCTGAGTATATACTAGAGGTCGACCGATTATGATTTTTCAACGCCGATACCGATTAATCGGAGGATTTTTTATTTGTAATAATGACAATTACAACAATACTGAATGAACACTTATTTTAACTTATTATAATACATCAACAAAATCAATTTAGCCTCAAATAAATAATGAAACATGTTCAATTTGGGTTAAATAATGCAAAAACAAAGTGTTGGAGAAGAAAGTAAAAGTGTAATATGTGCCATGTAAAAAAGCTAACGTTTAAGATCCTTGCTCAGAACATGAGAACATATGAAAGCTGGTGGTTCCTTTTAACATGAGTCTTCAATATTCCCAGGTAAGAAGTTTTAGGTTGTAGTTATTATAGGACTATTTCTCTCTATACGATTTGTATTTCATATACCTTGAAGTCATAAACAGCTCAATGCTTGAAGCACAGTGAAGAGCTGCTGGCAAACGCACAAAAGTGCTGTTTGAATAAATGCTTACGAGCCTGTTGCTCCCTACCATCGCTCAGTCAGACTGCTCTATCAAATATCAAATCATAGACTTATTATAACATAATAACACAGAGAAATACAAGCCTTAGGTCATTAATATGGTAGAATCCGGAAACTATCATTTCGAAAACAAAACGTTTATTCTTTCAGTGAAATACGGAACCGGTCCGTATTTTATCTAACGGGTGGCATCCCTAAGTCTAAATATTCCTGTTACATTGCACAACCTTCAATGGTATGTCATAATTATGTACAATTCTAGCAAATTAATTACGGTCTTTGTTAGGAATAAATGGACTTCACACAGTTTGCAACGAGCCAGGCGGCCCAAACTGCTGCATATACCCTGACTGCTTGCACGGAACGCAAGAGAAGTGACACAATTTCCATAATTATAAGAAATTCATGTTAGCAGGCAATATTAACTAAATATGCAGGTTTAAAAATATATACTTGTGTATTGATTTTAAAGAAAGGCATTGATGTTTATGGTTAAGTACACATTGGTGCAATGACAGTGCTAAATCATCACCCGTTTGGCAAAGTAGGCTGTGATTCGATGAGAAATTAACAGGCACCGCATCGATTATATTCAAAGCAGGACAAGCTAGATAAACTAGTAATATCATCAACCATGTGTAGTTAACTAGTGATTATGTTAAGATTGATTGTTTTTTATAAGATAAGTTTAATGCTAGCTAGCAACTTACCTTGGCTTCTTGCTGCCCTCGCGTAACAGGTAGTCAGCCTGCCACACAGGCTCCTCGTGGAGTGCAATGTAAGGCAGGTGGTTAGAGCGTTGGACTAGTAACCAGAAGGTTGCAAAAACGAATCCCCGAGCTGACAAGGTAAAAATCTGTCATTCTGCCCCTGAACAAGGCAGTTAACCCACTGTTGCTAGGCCGTCATTGGAAATAAGAATGTGTTCTTAACTGACTTGCCTAGTTAAACAAAGGTGTAAAAAGAAATCGGCCACAATCGGTGTCCAAAAATACCGATTTCCGATTGTTATGAAAACTTGAAATCGGCCCCAATTAAATCGGCCATTCCGATTAATCGGTCAACCTCAAGTATATACTGTAAAGCATCTGCTTATAATTTGTTGTTTATGTCACATATTTTAAGACACTGAGTGTACAAAACATTATGAACACCTGCTTTTTCCATGACCTAGATTGACAAGGTGAATCAAATCAAATTTTATCAGTCACATGTGCCGAATACAACACCTTACAGTGAAATGCTTTCCTACGAGCCCCTAACCAACAATACAGTTTAAAAAAGTATGAATAAGAATAAGAGATAAAATTAAAGAGCAGCAGTAAAAATAACAATTGCGAGGTTATATACAGGGGGGGTACCGGTACAGAGTCAATGTGCAGGGGGCACCGGTTAGTCGAGGTAATATGTACATGTAGGTAGAGTTATTAAAGTGACCATGCATAGATGATAACAGAGAGTAGCAGCGGCATATGGGGGGGGGGCAATGCAAATAGTCTGGGTGGCCATTTGATTAGATGTTCAGGAGTCTTATGGCTTTGGGGTAGAAGCTGTTTAGAAGCCTCTTGGGCCTAGACTTGGCACTCCGGTACCGCTTGCTGTGCGGTAGCAGAGAGAACAGTCTATGACTACGGTGGCTGGAGTCTTTGACAATTTTTAGGGCCTTCCTCTGACACCGCCTGGTATAGATGTCCTGGATAGCAGTTGCCATACCATGCAGTGATACCACCAGTCAGGATGCTCTTGATTGTGCTGCTGTAGAACCTTTTGAAGATCTGAGGACCCATGCCAAATCTTTTCAGTCTCCTGAGAGGGAATAGGTTTTGTCGTGCCCTTTTCACGACTGACTTGGTGTGCTTGGACCATGTTAGTTTGTTGGTGATGCGGATGCCAAGGAACTTGAAGCTCTCAACCTGCTCCACTACAGCCCTGTCGATGAGAATGGGGGTCCTGCTCGGTCCTCCTTTTCCTGTAGTCCACAATCATCTCCTTTGTCTTGATCACGTTGAGGGAGAGGTTGTTGTCCTGGGACCACACGGCCAGGTCTCTGACCTCCCTATAGGTTGTCTCATCGTTGTCGGTGATCAGGCCTACCACTGTTGTGTCATCAGCAAACTTAATGATGGTGTTGGAGTCGTGCCTGGCTGTGCAGCCATGAATGAAAAGGAGTACAGGAGGGGACTGATCACGCACCCCTGAGGGGCCCCTGTGTTGAGGATCAGTGTGGCGGATGTGTTGTTACCTACCCGTACCACCTGGGTGCGGCCTATCAGGAAGTCCAGGAACCAGTTGCAGAGGGTTTAGTCCCAGGGTCCTTAGTTTGTTGATTAGCTTAGAGGGCTCTATGGTGTTGATTGCTGAATTGTAGTCAATGAATAGCATTCTCACAAAGGTGTTCCTTTTGTCCAGCTGGGAAAGGGCAGTGTGGAGTGCAATAGAAATTGCATCATCTGTGGATTTGTTGGGGCGGTATGCAAATTGCAGTGGGTCTTGGGTTTCTGGGTTAATGGTGTTGATGTGACCCATGACCAGCCTTTCAAAGCACTTCATGGCAACAGACATGAGTGTTACGGGTCGGTAGTCATTTAGGCAGGCTACCTTAGTGTTCTTGGGCACAGGGACTATGGTGGTCTGCTTAAAATATGTTTGTATTATAGACAGGGAGAGGTTGAAGATGTCAGTGAAGACACTTTCCAGTTGGTCAGCGCATGCTCGCAGTACACATCCTGGTAATCCGTTTGGCCCTGCGGCCTTGTGAATGTTGACCTGTTTAAAGGTCTTACATCGACTGCTGAGAGCGTGATCACACAGTCGACTGGAAGAGCTGGTGTAGTTTGATTCGATCTCAGTCCTGTATTGATGCTTTGCCTGTATGATTGTTCGTCGGAGGGCATAGTGGGATTTATTATAGGCTTCCAGGTTAGACTCCCGCTCCTTGAAACATGAAAAGCTATGATCCCTTGTTGATGTCACTTGTTGAATCCACACCAATCACTGCCAGGCGCACAGATTTGTGTTAATCAAATCAAATCACATTTATTTATATAGCCCTTCTTACATCAGCTGATATTCTCAAAGTGCTGTACAGAAACCCAGCCTAAATCCCCAAACAGCAAGCAATGCAGGTGTAGAAGCACGGTGGCTAGGAAAAACTCCCTAGAAAGGCCAAAACCTAGGAAGAAACCTAGAGAGGAACCAGGCTATGAGGGGTGGCCAGTCCTCTTCTGGCTGTGCCGGGGTGGAGATTGACAGAACATGGCCAAGATGTTCAAATGTTCATAAATGACCAGCATGGTCAAATAATAATAATCATAGTAGTTGTCGAGGGTGCAACAAGTCAGCAACTCAAGAGTAAGTGTCAGTTGGCTTTTTCATAGCCGATCTTTGAGAGTATCTCTACCGCTCCTGCTGTCTCTAGAGAGTTGAAAACAGCAGGTCTGGGACAGGTAGCACGTCCGGTGAACAGGTCAGGGTTCCAGCAAGTCTGGGACAGCAGGTCTGGGACAGGTAGCACGTCCGGTGAACAGGTCAGGGTTCCATAGCCGCAGGCAGAACAGTTGGACACTGGAGCAGCAGCACGGCCAGGTGGACTGCGGACAGCAAGGAGTCATCATTCCAGGTAGTCCTGAGGCATGGTCCTAAGGCTCAGGTCCTCCGAGAGAGAAAAAATTAGAGAGAAAGAGAGAATTAGAGAGAGTGTATTTAAATTCACATAGGACACCGGATAAGACAAGAGAAATACTCCAGATGTAACAGACTGACCCTAGCCCCCCGACACATAAACTACTGCAGCATAAATACTGGAGGCTGAGACAGGAGGGGTCAGGAGACACTGTGGCCCCATCCGATGATACCCCCGGACAGGGCCAAACAGGCAGGATATAACCCCACCCACTGGAGGGATATAGCCCCCACACCATTGGAGGGATATCTCCAACCACCAACTAACCATCCTGAGACAAGGCCGAGTATAGCCCACAAAGATCTCCGCCAGCAACGCTGCTGGGTTTTTCATGCTTAACAGTTTCCCGTGTATCTCAAGAATGGTCCACCACCCAAAGGACATCCAGCCCACTTGACACAACTGTGGCAATCATAGGAGTCAACATGGGCCAGCATCTCTGTGGAACGCTTTCTACACCTTGAAGAGTCAATGCCTTGACAAGTTGAGGCTAATTTTAGGGCAAAAAGGTGGGTGGGGGGCACTTAGTATTAGGAGGGTGTTCTTAATGTTTTGTTCACTCAGTGTATGTCTTTTGCTTTATGTAATGGCATATATTTTAATGCTTTATGTAATGTATGTAATCTATTGATATATAATTTTGATACATTTTGAAATGCAGTTACATGGTGATTCATTTTGTTTTTCAGAATCTCCAAGCAAACTCAGTCTCTCCAGAGACCAGTCTCTCCAGTACCCAGTCATCTGTCCATGAAGAGTGACTTCTCTATGGATCGTCCAATACATTTTAGTAATGGATCAGGGACCTTTGACCCCAGGTAAGTTACTGGTCAGAATTGATGATATTTCTATTGAAGAGGAGAACCTTCAAGATCTGAAACCTGATGTATTTTGTGTATCTGAGTATATACTGTAAAGCATCTGCTTATCATTTGTTGTTTGTGTCATATATTTTTTATACAGTGAGTGTACAAAACATTATGAACACCTGCTTTTTCCAGGACATAGATTGACAAGGTGAATCCAGGTGAAAGCAGTGATCCCTTATTGATGCCACTTAAATCCACTTCAGTCAGTGTAGATGAAGGGGAGGAGACGGGTTTAATAGGGATGCACCGATATGACATTTTTGGCCGATACCCATATCCAATATTTTCCTTGTCAAACAACCCGATATCAATGTTCAATACTTTCCTTTCCTAACAACACGATACCGATATCAGATATTTTCCTTTTCGAACATCCCGATACCGATATCTGGTATTTTCCTTGCCAAACCACCGATATCTGATATTTTCCTTGCCAAACATCCAGGTATCCAATATTTTTCTTGCAAAACAACCCGATAGCGATTTCCAGTATTTTCCTTTCCTAACAACCCGATACGATATCCGATATTTTCCAGTATTTTCCTTGCCAAACAACCCGATATCCAGTATTTTCCTTGCCAAACAACCCGATATCCAGTATTTTCCTTGCCAAACAACCCGATATCCAGTATTTTCCTTGCCAAACAACCCGATATCCAGTATTTTCCTTGCCAAACACCCCAATACCGATATCCAGTGTTTTCCTTGCTAAACAACTCGATACCGATAACCGATATTTACAATTTTAGCTGCCTTCTAAGCATTCTAGTACAGTTAAATAGTTGAAACACACACACACTGACCAAAAAGTTATTTTGTTGGCATTTACGTATATCCCCATTACCATTAAAACATAATCAAAACCTATTTATTTTACTTACTTGCTGACGGGCGCACCGATTTGTATCAAGAACTGCAACGCTGCTGGGTTTTTCATGCTTAACAGTTTCCCGTGTATCTCAAGAATGGTCCACCACCCAAAGGACATCCAGCACACTTGACACAACTGTGAGAATCATAGGAGTCAACATGGGCCAGCATCTCTGTGGAACGTTTTCTACACCTTGAAGAGTCAATGCCTTGACAAGTTGAGGCTGTTTTGAGGGTAAAAAGGGGGGGGGACACTCAATATTAGGAGGGTGTTCTTAATGTTTTGTACACTCAGTGTATGTCTTTTGCTTTATGTAATGGCATATATTTTAATGCTTTATGTAATGTATGTAATCTATTGATATATAATTTTGATATATTTTGAAATGCAGTTACATGGTGATTCATTTTGTTTTTCAGAATCTCCAAGCAAACTCAGTCTCTCCAGAGATCAGTCTCTCCAGTACCCAGTCATCTGTCCATGAAGAGTGACTTCTCTATGGATCGTCCTATATGTTTTAGTAATGGATCAGGGACCTTTGACCCCAGGTAAGTTACTGGTCAGAATTGATGATATTTCTATTGAAGAGGAGAACCTTCAAGATCTGAAACCTGATGTATTTTGTGTATCTGAGTATATACTGTAAAGCATCTGCTTATCATTTGTTGTTTATGTCATATATTTTTTATACAGTGAGTGTACAAAACATTATGAACACCTGCTTTTTCCACAACATAGATTGACAAGGTGAATCCAGGTGAAAGCAGTGATCCCTTATTGATGCCACTTAAATCCACTTCAGTCAGTGTAGATGAAGGGGAGGAGACGGGTTTAATAGGGATGCACCGATATGACATTTTTGGCCGATACCCATATCCGATATTTTCCTTGTCAAACAACCCGATACCCATATCCGATATTTTCTTTGTCAAACAACCCGATATCAATATTCAATACTTTCCTAACAACCCGATACGATATCCGATATTTTCCTTGTCAAACAACACGATACTGATATCAGATATTTTCCTTTTCGAACATCCCGATACCAATATCTGGTATTTTCCTTGCCAAACCACCAGATATCTGATATTTTCCTTGTCAAACAACACAGTATCAGTTATTTTCCTTTTCAAACACCCCGATACCGATATCTGGTATTTTCCTTGCCAATCAACCCGATATCCAGTATTTTTCTTGCCAAACAACCCGGTACCAATATCCAATATTTTTCTTGCCAAACAACCCGATATCTGATATTTTCCTTGCCAAACAACCCGATATCTGATATTTTCCTTGCCAAACAACCCGATATCTGATATTTTCCTTGCCAAACAACCCGGTACCAATATCCAATATTTTTCTTGCCAAACAACCCGATATCTGATATTTTCCTTGCCAAACAACCCGATATCTGATATTTTCCTTGCCAAACAACCCGATATCTGATATTTTCCTTGCCAAACAACCCGATATCTGATATTTTCCTTGCCAAACAACCCGGTACCAATATCCAATATTTTTCTTGCCAAACAACCCGATATCCAGTATTTTCCTTGCCAAACAACCCAATGCCGATATTCAGTATTTTCCTTGCTAAACAACTCGATACTGATAACCGATTTTAAAATTTTAGCTGCCTTCTAAGCATTCTAGTACAGTTAAATAGTTGAAACACACACACACTGACCAAAAAGTTACTTTGTTGGCATTTACGTATGTCCCCATTACCATTAAAACATAATCAAAACCTATTTATTTTACTTACTTGCTGCCGGGCGCACCGATTTGTATCAAGAACTGCAACGCTGCTGGGTTTTTCATGCTTAACAGTTTCCCGTGTATCTCAAGAATGGTCCACCACCCAAAGGACATCCAGCACACTTGACACAACTGTGAGAATCATAGGAGTCAACATGGGCCAGCATCTCTGTGGAACGCTTTCTACACCTTGAAGAGTCAATGCCTTGACAAGTTGAGGCTGTTTTGAGGGTTAAAAGGGGGGGGGGGACACTCAATATTAGGAGGGTGTGCTTAATGTTTTGTACACTCAGTGTATGTCTTTTGCTTTGTGTAATGGCATATATTTTAATGCTTTATGTAATGTATGTAATCTATTGATATATAATTTTGATACATTTTGAAATGCAGTTACATGGTGATTCATTTTGTTTTTCAGAATCTCCAAGCAAACTCAGTCTCTCCAGAGATCAGTCTCTCCAGTACCCAGTCATCTGTCCATGAAGAGTGACTTCTCTATGGATCGTCCTATACATTTTAGTAGTGGATCAGGGACCTTTGACCCCAGGTAAGTTACTGGTC
This sequence comes from Salmo trutta, assembly GCF_901001165.1. Lineage (NCBI taxonomy): Eukaryota > Metazoa > Chordata > Actinopteri > Salmoniformes > Salmonidae > Salmo > Salmo trutta. The sequence continues at coordinate 41,954,897 of NC_042988.1, read as the reverse complement.
AAAATTGATGATATTTCTATTGAAGAGGAGAATCTTCAAGATCTGAAACCTGATGTATTTTGTGTGTCTGAGTATATACTGTAAAGCATCTGCTTATCATTTGTTGTGTATATCATATATTTTAAGACACTGTAGTACACAAACCATTATGAACACCTGCTTTTTCCATGACATAGATTGACAAGGTGAATCCAGGTGAAAGCAATGATCCCTTATTGATGTCACTTGTTAAATCCACTTCAATCTGTGTAGATGAAGGGGAGGTTACAGGTTAAATAATTAGCGTCAAGCCTTGAGACAATTGAGACATGGATTGTGTATGTGTGCCATTCAGAGGGTGAATGAGCAAATCAAAATATCTAAGTCCCTTTGAACGGGGTATTGTGGTAGGTCTCAGGCACACTGGTTTGTGAAGAATCTAAAATTCTAGTAATGGCGTTGTGGACATATTATTCATTCCAGAGGCTACTACCACACTCAGACAGCACAGTATACTGTTCCCAAATGTCTGTCTATGAACAGTGACTTCTCCATGGATCGTCCTGTTAATTCCAGTGGTGGTGGATTAATTACCTTTGACCGAAGGTACGTCACCAGATTTTTGTTGTTGTAATTTGAGAATGTTCAAGATGTCATAGCTATGTTGTTGTAATTTGTTGTAACTGAGTTTATTAGAGTAATTACTGCACCCTCCTATATCTCTGGTGGATGGTCTACTCTGTTAGTGGATCAGTATATCTCTCTCTCTCTCTCTCTCCTTTATCTCTGTATTGGATGGTCTACTCTGTTAGTGGATCAGTATCTCTCTCTCCTTTATCTCTGTAGTGGATGGTCTACTCTGTTAGAGGATCAGTATCTCTCTCTCCTTTATCTCTGTATTGGATGGTCTACTCTGTTAGTGGATCAGTATCTCTCTCTCTCTCCTTTATCTCTGTAGTGGATGGTCTACTCTGTTAGAGGATCAGTATCTCTCTCTCTCCTTTATCTCTGTAGTGGATGGTCTACTCTGTTAGAGGATCAGTATCTCTCTCTCCTTTATCTCTGTAGTGGATGGTCTACTCTGTTAGAGGATCAGTATCTCTCTCTCTCCTTTATCTCTGTAGTGGATGGTCTACTCTGTTAGAGGATCAGTATCTCTCTCTCCTTTATCTCTGTAGTGGATGGTCTACTCTGTTAGAGGATCAGTATCTCTCTCTCCTTTATCTCTGTAGTGGATGGTCTACTCTGTTAGAGGATCAGTATCTCTCTCTCCTTTATCTCTGTAGTGGATGGTCTACTCTGTTAGAGGATCAGTATCTCTCTCTCCTTTATCTCTGTAGTGGATGGTCTACTCTGTTAGAGGATCAGTATCTCTCTCTCCTTTATCTCTGTAGTGGATGGTCTACTCTGTTAGAGGATCAGTATCTCTCTCTCCTTTATCTCTGTAGTGGATGGTCTACTCTGTTAGAGGATCAGTATCTCTCTCTCCTTTATCTCTGTAGTGGATGGTCTACTCTGTTAGAGGATCAGTATCTCTCTCTCCTTTATCTCTGTAGTGGATGGTCTACTCTGTTAGAGGATCAGTATCTCTCTCTCCTTTATCTCTGTAGTGGATGGTCTACTCTGTTAAAGGAGAGAGAGATACTGATCCTCTAACAGAGTAGACCATCCACTACAGAGATAAAGGAGAGAGAGATACTGATCCTCTATCTCTGTAGTGGATGGTCTACTCTGTTAGAGGATCAGTATCTCTCTCTCCTTTATCTCTGTAGTGGATGGTCTACTCTGTTAGAGGATCAGTATCTCTCTCTCCTTTATCTCTGTAGTGGATGGTCTACTCTGCCAGAGGATCAGCCCAGGTGTGCAGTGTGCCAGCAGGTTCTGAGGGGTCCAGTCTCTATCACCTGTGGACACAGGTTCTGCAGACAGTGCATCACCAGATACTGGGAGAAACCTGCTCCTTCAGGAGACTATGACTGTCCTCAGTGTAGAAAGAGATCCAGAACACGTCCTGTACTACAGAACCTGAGGGAACCCAATGATGCAAGAGGCTCTGAAAACAGTAAGAACACTTGCAGACCTGTGCTAAGTCAATACCTCAATATGATTTAAATGTAGTTAACTACAATAATATGAGATAATATAAGTTACTGTAGTTGTGGAAGATCCACTTTTCATCCTGTCAATGAATGTGTCTGATACACATCCTTTTTACTCCTCCCTTGTAGTGGAGGACAGCCTGCAGAGAGCTATAGTAAGCCATAAAGCCAGCCTGCAGAGAGCCATAGTAAACCATAAAGACAGCCTGCAGAGAGCCATAGTAAACCATAAAGACAGCCTGCAGAGAGCCATAGTAAACCATAAAGACAGCCTGCAGAGAGCCATAGTAAACCATAAAGCCAGTCTGAAAAGGAGGTATGAATGTGTGATAGAAGGCATGGAAACAGCAGGGAACCAAACTCCCCTCAACAGGATTTACACAGAGCTCTACATCACAGAAGGAGAGAGTGAAGGGGTTAACAATGAACATGAGGTGTGGCAGCTAGAGACAGCATCCAGGACACCAACCTCACATGACACAGCAATCCACTGCAATGACATCTTTAAACCCTTACCTGGCCAAGAGAGAAGCATCAGAACTGTGCTGACGAAGGGCATCGCTGGCATCGGGAAAACTGTCTCTGTGCAGAAGTTCATCCTAGACTGGGCTGAAGGGAAGGCTAACCAAGATGTGGAGATCATATTTGTGCTTCCTTTCCGGGAGCTGAACTTGATCAAAGATCTCCAGTACAGTCTTCTCAGACTTTTAAATGACTTCCACACAGAACTAGACATAGGCAATGCACAGAAACTCACTGCCTGTAAAGCTATGTTCATCTTTGATGGTTTGGATGAAAGCAGACTTCCATTGGATTTCCAGCACCATGAAAAGGTGTCTGATGTCACCCAGACATCATCTGTTGATGTTCTGCTGACAAACCTCATCAAGGGGAATCTGCTTCCCTCTGCTCTCCTATGGATAACCTCCCGACAAGCAGCAACCAATCAGATCCCCCCTGAGTGTGTTGACCAGGTGACAGAAGTACGAGGGTTCAATGACCCACAGAAGGAGGAGTACTTCAGGAAGAGATTCAGTGATGAGGACCTGGCCAGCAGAATCATCTCACACATAAAGACATCAAGGAGCCTCCACATCATGTGCCACATGCCAGTCTTCTGTTGGATTTCTGCAATAGTCTTTGAACACATGTTGAGTACAGACAAGAGGAGAGAGATGCCCACGACTCTAACTGAGATGTCCATACACTTCCTGCTCATTCAGACCAGCCTGAAGAACCAGAAGTATCATGGAAGAGATGAGATGGATCAAGAGGAGCTCATGGAGTCAGATAAGGAAATTCTTCTGAAGCTGGGGAAGCTGGCGTTTGAAAATCTGGAGAAGGGTAATCTCATGTTCTATGAAGAAGACCTGAAAGAGGCTGGCCTTGATGTCAAAGAAGCCTCGGTGTACTCAGGAGTGTGCACACAAATCTTTAAAGAAGAGTCTGTGTTATTTCAGAGAGTGGTGTACTGCTTTGTTCATCTGAGCATTCAGGAGTTTCTCTCAGCTGTCTACATGTACCATTGTTACACAACCAGGAACATGGATGCACTGAAGCCCTTCCTCAAGAGAAAGTCTAGAGCTGCGTGTGAAAAGCTAACCTTGTATGAGCTGCTGAAGAGTACCGTGGATAAAGCCTTGGAGAGTAAGAATGGACACCTGGACCTTTTTGTCCGCTTCCTTCATGGCATGTCACTGGTGTCCAATCAGAAACTCCTACGAGGTCTGGTGACACAGACAGAAAGCAGTCCGGAGAGCGTCAAGAAAACAATCCGATCCCTTAAGGTGACAAAGAGGAAGAACATCTCCCCTGAGAGGTGCATCAATCTCTTCCACTGTCTGATAGAGATGAAAGACCATTCAGTACAGGAGGAAATCCAAGAGTACTTGAGGTCAGAGAACAGATCCAAAAACCTCTCCCATGCTCAGTGTTCAGCACTGGCCTACATGCTGCAGATATCAGAGGAGGTTCTGGATGTGTTTAACCTGAAGGAATACAAGACATCAGAGGAGGGTCGTAGGAGACTGCTCCCAGCGGTGAGAGGTTGCAGGAAAGCGCTGTAAGTATTATTGTAAATATCGCACACCAAAATAGATTGTAGTTATAGCAGTATTTTCATTGGCTGACTGGCTCTGTAAGTACTCATGTGACTATCTCTCAGACCAAACTTTACTGAATGTAGGAACAACAGTATTTTCATTGGCTGAATAAACTTTCTATCAGCTGAAAACTCTAAAACAAACTATAATTCAAACTGATCAGGAAAAGTTGTAGCATTGAACCATGAATGCACGAGATACACATTATTCATGCAGCGTAACTGTGAAAGCAGGGAAAGCTGAGCGTAACATTTTAATACAACCTGTCTGTCATTGTATTTATTCTGTGTTGGCAGACTCACTGGCTGTAAACTCACAGACACATTCTGTGAAGTGTTGGCCTCAGTTCTCAGTTCAAACCCCTCACACCTGAGAGAGCTGGATCTGAATAACAATGACCTGAAGGATTCAGGAGTGCAGCTGCTCTCTGCTGGACTGGGGAATCCCCACTGCAAACTGGAGACTCTGAGGTCAGTATTGAATATAGTGTGGACTGTATACTCAATACAATCTAAATCTGATACCTCACTGTCTGTCTTTTGACTGATACTGCTTTTTAAACTGGTCTGGTCAGTCAATCCAAATATTTGTACAATACATGTTTCTCTCTACAAGCAAGACTTCCATAATTTGTAATTTCTTATAATGATACATTCATTAATTTATAAATATATATTGCAGGTTTCAGGACACTGATTTATCTGAACATGTTGAACAAATATACACTGCTCAAAAAAATAAAGGGAACACTTAAACAACACAATGTAACTCCAAGTCAATCACACTTCTGTTAAATCAAACTGTCCACTTAGGAAGCAACACTGATTGACAATACATTTCACATGCTGTTGTGCAAATGGAATAGACAACAGGTGGAAATTATAGGCAATTAGCAAGACACCCCCAATAAAGGAGTGGTTCTGCAGGTGGTGACCACAGACCACTTCTCAGTTCCTATGCTTCCTGGCTGATGTTTTGGTCACTTTTGAATGCTGGCGGTGCTTTCACTCTAGTGGTAGCATGAGACGGAGTCTACAACCCACACAAGTGGCTCAGGTAGTGCAGCTCATCCAGGATGGCACATCAATGCGAGCTGTGGCAAGAAGGTTTGCTGTGTCTGTCAGCGTAGTGTCCAGAGCATGGAGGCGCTACCAGGAGACAGGCCAGTACATCAGGAGACGTGGAGGAGGCCGTAGGAGGGCAACAACCCAGCAGCAGGACCGCTACCTCCGCCTTTGTGTAAGGAGGAGCAGGAGAAGCACTGCCAGAGCCCTACAAAATGACCTCCAGCAGGCCACAAATGTGCATGTGTCTGCTCAAACGGTCAGAAACAGACTCCATGAGGGTGGTATGAGGGCCCGACGTCCACAGGTGGGGGTTGTGCTTACAGCCCAACACCGTGCAGGACGTTTGGCATTTGCCAGAGAACACCAAGATTGGCAAATTCGCCACTGGCACCCTGTGCTCTTCACAGATGAAAGCAAGTTCACACTGAGCACGTGACAGACGTGACAGAGTCTGGAGACGCCGTGGAGAACGTTCTGCTGCCTGCAACATCCTCCAGCATGACCGGTTTGGCGGTAGGTCAGTCATGGTGTGGGGTGGCATTTCTTTGGGGGGCCGCACAGCCCTCCATGTGCTCGCCAGAGGTAGCCTGACTGCCATTAGGTACTGAGATGAGATCCTCAGACCCCTTGTGAGACCATATGCTGGTGCGGTTGGACCTGGGTTCCTCCTAATTCAAGACAACGCTAGACCTCATGTGGCTGGAGTGTGTCAGCAGTTCCTGCAAGAGGAAGGCATTGATGCTATGGACTGGCCCGCCCGTTCCCCAGACCTGAATCCAATTGAGCACATCTGGGACATCATGTCTCGCTCCATCCACCAACGCCACGTTGCACCACAGACTGTCCAGGAGTTGGCGGATGCTTTAGTCCAGGTCTAGGAGGAGATCCCTCAGGAGACCATCCGCCACCTCATCAGGAGCATGCCTAGGCGTTGTAGGGAGGTCATACAGGCACGTGGAGGCCACACACACTACTGAGCCTGATTTTGACTTGTTTTAAGGACATTACATCAAAGTTGGATCAGCCTGTAGTGTGGTTTTCCACTTTAATTTTGAGTGTGACTCCAAATCCAGACCTCCATGGGTTGATAAATTGGATTTCCATTGATTATTTTTGTGTGATTTTGTTGTCAGCACATTCAACTATGTAAAGAAAAAAGTAATTAATAAGATTATTTCTTTCATTCAGATCTAGGATGTGTTGTTTAACTGTTCCCTTTATTTTTTTGAGCAGTGTATATTTTCACCACCAAAGAATATCAGTGTGATTTTAATATGATTTGACTCTTTGCAGGCTGTCAGGCTGTCTAGTTACAGAGGAAGGCTGTGCTTCTCTGGTCTCAGCTCTGAGGTCAAACCCCTCACACCTGAGAGAGCTGGACCTGAGCTACAATCACCCAGGAGTCTCAGGAGTCAGACTGCTCTCTGCTGGACTGGAGGATCCACACTGCAGACTGGAGAAACTCAAGTATGTAGAGGGTTTATGTCAATGTTCATATCAGACATGTTTGACTTAAGATGAAGAAGATATGAATCTATATGTTGTTTGAGAGAATAAACCAAATGCATCTGCCATTGTCCTTCTACACTACTCGTTAAATTAACAGTGTGTTTGTGAAGTCATGATGATCTCTTTGTCAGGCTGTCAGGCTGTGGAGTCACAGAGGAAGGCTATGCTTCTCTGGTCTCAGCTCTGAGGTCAAACCCCTCACACCTGAGAGAGCTGGACCTGAGTAACAATGACCTGAAGGATTCAGGAGTGAAGCTGCTCTCTGCTGGACTGGGGAATCCCCACTGTAAACTGGAGACTCTGAGGTCAGTATTCCTGTAGTTGGTCAACAAGTGATAACTGTTCACCAGATCCACATGTGTTTACCAGGCACACGTAGTCCACACCATATGTGTTTGGACAGTGAAGCCTACAGTTTTACATTTGGTGCTATGCTCCAGAATTTTGGATTAGAGATAGAATGTTTCATATTAGGTGACAGTACAGAATGTCACCTTTTATTTGAGGGTGTTTTCATACATAGCTGTGTTACTGTTAAGAAAGGAAAGCACTTTATGCATGTAGTTCTCCCATTTGAAGAAGTCTTAATTATTTGGACATATTCAGTTATATTGTATTAAAGTAGTCATAAGTTTAGTATGTGGTCCCATATTCCATGCCTGCAGTGATTACATCAAGCTTGTGATTCTACTAACTTGTTGAATGCATTTGCAGTTTGTCTTGGTTGTGTTTTGGATGATGTTTTTCCTAATAGAAACTGAATGGTGAATAATGTCCTGTCATTTTGGAGTCACTTCACTTGTATTGTCAGTAAGAATAGAATATGTTTCTGGACACTTCTACATTCATGTGGATGCTACCATGATTATGAATAATCATGAATGAATCGTGAATAATGACAAATGAGAAAGTTACTGGGGCACAAAGATCAGACCCCCTCTGTTATTGGTAATGGTGAGAGGTTAGCATGTTTTGTTGTAACCTCTGTTATTGGTAATGGTGAGAGGTTAGCATGTTTTGTTGTATCCTCTGTTATTGGTAATGGTGAGAGGTTAGCATGTTTTGTTGTAGCCTCTGTTATTGGTAATGGTGAGAGGTTAGCATGTTTTGTTGTAGCCTCTGTTATTGGTAATGGTGAGAGGTTAGCATGTTTTGTTGTAACCTCTGTTATTGGTGATGGTGAGAGGTTAGCATGTTTTGTTGTAGCCTCTGTTATTGGTGATGGTGAGAGGTTAGCATGTTTTGTTGTAGCCTCTGTTATTGGTAATGGTGAGAGGTTAGCATGTTTTGTTGTAGCCTCTGTTATTGGTAATGGTGAGAGGTTAGCATGTTTTGTTGTAGTCTCTGTTATTGGTAATGGTGAGAGGTTAGCATGTTTTGTTGCAGCCTCTGTTATTGGTAATAGCGAGAGGTTAGCATGTTTTGTTGTAGCCTCTGTTATTGGTAATGGTGAGAGGTTAGCATGTTTTGTTGTAGCCTCTGTTATTGGTAATGGTGAGAGCTTAGCATGTTTTGTTGTAGCCTCTGTTATTGGTAATGGTGAGAGCTTAGCATGTTTTGTTGTAGCCTCTGTTATTGGTAATGGTGAGAGGTTAGCATGTTTTGTTGTAGCATCTGTTATTGGTAATGGTGAGAGGTTAGCATGTTTTGTTGTAGACTCTGTTATTGGTAATGGTGAGAGGTTAGCATGTTTTGTTGTAGCCTCTGTTATTGGTAATGGTGAGAGGTTAGCATGTTTTTTTGTAACCTCTGTTATTGGTGATGGTGAGAGGTTAGCATGTTTTGTTGTAGCCTCTGTTATTGGTGATGGTGAGAGGTTAGCATGTTTTGTTGTAGCCTCTGTTATTGGTAATGGTGAGAGGTTAGCATGTTTTGTTGTAGCCTCTGTTATTGGTAATGGTGAGAGGTTAGCATGTTTTGTTGTAGTCTCTGTTATTGGTAATGGTGAGAGGTTAGCATGTTTTGTTGCAGCCTCTGTTATTGGTAATAGCGAGAGGTTAGCATGTTTTGTTGTAGCCTCTGTTATTGGTAATGGTGAGAGGTTAGCATGTTTTGTTGTAGCCTCTGTTATTGGTAATGGTGAGAGCTTAGCATGTTTTGTTGTAGCCTCTGTTATTGGTAATGGTGAGAGCTTAGCATGTTTTGTTGTAGCCTCTGTTATTGGTAATGGTGAGAGGTTAGCATGTTTTGTTGTAGCATCTGTTATTGGTAATGGTGAGAGGTTAGCATGTTTTGTTGTAGACTCTGTTATTGGTAATGGTGAGAGGTTAGCATGTTTTGTTGTAGACTCTGTTATTGGTAATGGTGAGAGGTTAGCATGTTTTGTTGTAGACTCTGTTATTGGTAATGGTGAGAGGTTAGCATGTTTTGTTATAGCCTCTGTTATTGGTAATGGTGAGAGGTTAGCATGTTTTGTTGTAGCCTCTGTTATTGGTAATGGTGAGAGGTTAGCATGTTTTGTTGTAGCCTCTGTTATTGGTAATGGTGAGAGGTTAGCATGTTTTGTTGTAGCCTCTGTTATTGGTAATGGTGAGAGGTTAGTATGTTTTATTGTAGCCTCTGTTATTGGTAATGGTGAGAGGTTAGCATGTTTTATTGTAGTCTCTGTTATTGGTAATGGTGAGAGGTTAGCATGTTTTGTTGTAGCCTCTGTTATTGGTAATGGTGAGAGGTTAGCATGTTTTGTTGTAGCCTCTGTTATTGGTAATGGTGAGAGGTTAGCATGTTATGTTGTAATCTCTGTTATTGGTAATGGTGAGAGGTTAGCATGTTTTGTTTTATCCTCTGTTATTGGTAATGGTGAGAGGTTAGCATGTTTTGTTGTAGTCTCTGTTATTGGTAATGGTGAGAGGTTAGCATGTTTTGTTGTAGCCTCTGTTATTGGTGATGGTGAGAGGTTAGCATGTTTTGTTGTACCCTCTGTTATTGGTAATGGTGAGAGGTTAGCATGTTTTGTTGTAGCCTCTGTTATTGGTAATGGTGAGAGGTTAGCATGTTTTGTTGTAGCCTCTGTTATTGGTAATGGTGAGAGGTTAGCATGTTTTGTTGTAGTCTCTGTTGTTGGTAATGGTGAGAGGTTAGCATGTTTTGTTGTAGCATCTGTTATTGGTAATGGTGAGAGGTTAGCATGTTTTGTTGTATCCTCTGTTATTGGTAATGGTGAGAGGTTAGCATGTTTTGTTGTAGTCTCTGTTGTTGGTAATGGTGAGAGGTTAGCATGTTTTGTTGTAGCCACTGTTATTGGTAATGGTGAGAGGTTAGCATGTTTTGTTGTAGCCTCTGTTATTGGTAATGGTGAGAGGTTAGCATGTTTTGTTGTAGTCTCTGTTGTTGGTAATGGTGAGAGGTTAGCATGTTTTGTTGTAGCATCTGTTATTGGTAATGGTGAGAGGTTAGCATGTTTTGTTGTATCCTCTGTTATTGGTAATGGTGAGAGGTTAGCATGTTTTGTTGTAGCCTCTGTTATTGGTAATGGTGAGAGGTTAGCATGTTTTGTTGTATCCTCTGTTATTGGTAATGGTGAGAGTTTAGCATGTTTTGTTGTAGCCTCTGTAACTTTATCACTCATAATGTTTCATGATTGATTCATGATATGTATTTCTGGCATCATCAGGATTAAAGGATTAAGTTCAAAGTGCTTTCATTTACAAAATTAGCTTCACTGTCAAATAGATATTGTTTGGACTGTTCATGTTTTAAGTCTCCCTATATTTCTGTTACTACGGTGATATCACTCTGTTATTAGTACACCTGGGAGGGTCACTGTTGATGGACCTGGTCTGAGTGTCATGGTAACCATGGTAACCACGTATTGTGGTAATACGGTATATGATTTGACTCTTTGCAGGCTGTCAGGCTGTCTGGTCACAGAGGAAGGCTGTGCTTCTCTGGTCTCAGCTCTGAGTTCAAACCCCTCACACCTGAGAGAGCTGGACCTGAGCTACAATCACCCAGGAGACTCAGGAGTCAGACTGCTCTCTGCTGGACTGGAGGATCCACACTGCAGACTGGAGAAACTCAAGTATGTAGAGGGTTTACGTCAATGTTCATATCAGACATGTTTGACTTATCAGGCTAGTTAAGACAAACACTCTCACCACCACTTGGACAAAGTTATATGCTGACTGTGTGTGTGTCCAGTCAGTGTGTGTGTGTGTGTGTGTGTCCTGTGTGTGTGTCCTGTGTGTGTGTCCTGTGTGTGTGTCCTGTGTGTGTGTCCTGTTTTTATGTCCTGTGTGTGTGTGTGTGTGTGTGTGATTGTCTTGTGTGTGTATGTGTGTGTCCAGTGTGAAACACACACACAGGACACACACACACACACAGGACATACAAACAGGACACACACACACACACACACAGGACACACACACACAGGACATACACACACACACACACACACACACACAGGACACACATACACACACACACACACAGGACACACACACACACACACACACACACACAAACACAGGACATACACACAGGACATACACACACACAGGACATACACACACACACAGGACATACACACACACACACAGGACATACACACACACACACAGGACATAAACACACACACACAGGACATACACACACACACACACACACATACACACACAGGACATACACACACACACAGGACATACACACACACACACACACACACACAGGACATACACACACACAGGACATACACACACACAGGACACACACACACACTGGACACACACACACACACACACACACACAGGACACACACACACAGGACACACAAACACACACACACACACACAGGACACACACACACAGGACACACAAACACACACACACACACACAGGACACACACACACAGGACACACACACACACACAGGACACACACACACACACAGGACACACACACACACAGGACACACACACACACAGGACACACACACACACACACACACAGGACACACACACACACAGGACACACACACACACAGGACATACACACAGGACATACACACACACACACACACACACACACACACACACACACACACACACACACACACACACACACACACACACACACACAGGACATACACACACACACACACACAGGACATACACACACACACACACAGGACATACACACACACACACACAGGACATACACACACACACACACAGGACATACACACACACACACAGGACACACACACACACAGGACACACACACACACAGGACACACACACACACACACAGGACACACACACACAGGACATAAACACACACACACAGGACATACACACACACACACACACACATACACACACAGGACATACACACACACACACACACACACAGGACATACACACACACACACACACACAGGACATACACACACACAGGACATACACACACACAGGACACACACACACACTGGACACACACACACACACACACACACACACAGGACACACACACACAGGACACACAAACACACACACACAGGACACACACACACAGGACACAACACACACACAGGACACACACACAACACACACACACACAGGACACACACACACACAGGACACACACACACAACACACACACAGGACACACACACACACAGGACATACACACAGGACATACACACACACGACATACACACACACACACACACACACACACACACACACACACAAACACACACACAAACACAGGACATACACACACACACACAGGACATAAACACACACACACAGGACATACACACACACACACACACACATACACACACAGGACATACACACACACACACACACACAGGACATACACACACACACACACACACAGGACATACACACACACAGGACATACACACACACAGGACACACACACACACTGGACACACACACACACACACACACACACACACAGGACACACAAACACACACACACACACACAGGACACACACACACAGGACACACACACACACACAGGACACACACACACAGGACAACACACACACACAGGACACACACACACACAGGCCACACACACACACACACACAGGACACACACACACACACAGGACATACACACAGGACATACACACACACGACATACACACACACACACACACACACACACACACACACACACACACACAGGACATACACACACACACACACACAGGACATACACACACACACACACACAGGACATACACACACACACACACAGGACATACACACACACACACACAGGACATACACACACACATACACAGGACATACACACACACACACAGGACACACACACACACAGGACACACACACACACAGGACACACACACACACACACAGGACACACACACAGGACACACAGGACACACACACACACACAGGACATACACACACAGGACACACACACACACACACAAGGACACACACACACACACACACTGGACATACACACACACACACACACAGGACACACACACACAGGACACACACACACACACAGGACACACACACACACACAGGACACACACACACACACACAGGACACACAACACACAGGACACACAAACACACAGGGACACACACACACACAGGACACACACACACACACACACAGGACACACACACACACACACACAGGACACACACAGGACACACACACACACAGGACACACACACACACACACACAGGACACACACACACACACACAGGACACACACACACACACACACACACACACGACACACACACACACACACACAGGACACACACACACACAGGACACACACACACGACACACACACACACACACACACAGGACACACACACACACACACAGGACACACACACACACAGGACACACACACTCACAGGACATACACACCACACACACACACACACACAGGACATACACACACACACACACACACACACACACACAGGACATACACACACACACACACAGGACATACACACACACACACACACACACACACACACAGGACATACATACACACACACGACACACACACACAGGACACACACACACAGGACACACACACACACACAGGACACACACACACACACACACACACAGGACACACACACAGGACACACAGGACACACACACACACACAGGACATACACACACAGGACACACACACACACACACACAGGACACACACACACACACACACTGGACATACACACACACACACACACAGGACACACACACACAGGACACACACACACACACAGGACACACACACACACACAGGACACACACACACACACACACAGGACACACAAACACACAGGACACACAAACACACAGGACACACACACACACAGGACACACACACACACACACACACAGGACACACACACACACACACACAGGACACACACAGGACACACACACACACAGGACACACACACACACACACACAGGACACACACACACACACACAGGACACACACACACACACACACACACACACGACACACACAACACACACACCAGGACACACACACACAGACACACACACACGACACACACACACACACACAGGACACACACACACACACAGGACACACACACACACAGGACACACACACTCACAGGACATACACACACACACACACACACACACACAGGACATACACACCACACACACACACACACACACACACACAGGACATACACACACACACACACAGGACATACACACACACACACACACACACACACACACAGGACATACATACACACACACGACACACACACACAGGACACACACACACAGGACACACACACACACACAGGACACACACACACACACACACACACAGGACACACACACACACAGGACACACACACACACAGAGGACACACACACACACACACACAGGACACACACACACACACATAGGACACACACACACACACACACAGGACACACACACACACACACATTCACAGGACACACACACACACACAGGACACACACACAGGACATACACACACACACACACACACAGAAAACACACACACACAGAAAACACACACACACACACACACAGGACATACACACACACAAACACAGGACACACACACACACACACACACACAGGACATACACACAGGACACACACACACACACACACAGGACACACACACAGGACACACACACACACACAGGACACACACACACACAGGACACACACACACAGGACAAATACACACACACACAGGACAAATACACAGGACATACACACACACACAGGACATACACACACTCACAGGACATACACACACTCACAGGACATACACACACTCACAGGACATACACACACTCACAGGACACACACACACACACACACTCACAGGACACACACACACACACACACAGAGGACATACACACACACACACACACACACATAGGACACACACACACACACACATAGGACACACACACACACACACAGGACACACACACACACACACAGGACACACACACACACACACACACACAGGACATACACACACACACACACAGGACATACACACACACAAACACAGGACATACATACACACACACACACACACACAGGACACACACACACACACGACATACACACAGGACATACACACACACACACACACAGGACACACACACACACACACACACAGGACACACACACACACACACACACATACAGGACACACACACACACACATACAGGACACACACACACACACACAGGACACACACACACACACAGGACACACACACACACACAGGACACACACACACAGGACAAATACACACACACACACAGGACATACACACACAGGACATACACACACACACACACAGGACATACACACACAGGACATACACACTCACAGGACATACACACACACTCACAGGACACACATACACACACTCACAGGACACACATACACACACTCACAGGACACACACACACACACTCACAGGACACACACACACACACACAG